>NC_039247.1:30518391-30728391 GCF_003368295.1 Carassius auratus
CTTTTTGTCAGTGTGCTACAGCAGGTGATTTTTAAATCAAATTAAGCCTATGTCATGAAAAAATAGTCAGAAAAAAGACCAAAAATTGGCCGTTTGCTGATCGTGTATTTCAAGCAAAATCCACCTGGTTCTGATTTATGGCCGGTCAAACAGTGCATCCCTATTTATAAACGAGTAAAAGTACTTTAAAATCAATCCTAAATGTAACTGGAAGCCAGTATAAGGACCTGAGGACTGGGGTGATATGCCCATTACAATAGTCCACCCTGCTGGTGATGAAGGCATGAACAAGTCTTGACTGGAAACAAAACATCTAATTCTTGCAATTTTTTTTTCCTTCTTGGTTATTTTGTGCTATAATATTTATTCAGAGATGTAATTTGTTTATATTACTATAGTTGTTATATTATCACAGCAACTATATAATTACTACAACAAATTAATTCAAGTACTTTACTATAGTATGGTTCAAAAACACTATAGTATTTACTATAAATTACTAAAGTATTTTTTCATGTGGATTTATTTAGAAAGAATGCTTTAATCCAATCAAAAGTGACAGTAAATACATGTATAATGTTACAAAATATTTCTATATTAAATAAATGCTGTTCTTTCAAACTTTTTATTCATCAAAGAATCCTGAAGAATAAAATGTATCACCATTCTCAACAAAAATGTTGTGTTTCAACATTGATAATAATCAGAAATGTTTCTTGAGCAGTAAATCATCATATTATTTATTTTGATTTCTGAAGATCATGTGACACTGAAGACTGGAGGAATGACGCTGAAAATACAGCGGAGCATCACAGAAATACATTACACTTTTGACTTAATTTTTTTCACATTAAATTTTTTTTTTTTCATATTTTTACTGTATAGTTAGTCAAATGAATGGAGCTTTGGTGAGCACTTCTTTCGAAAACATATATATTTTTTTTAATTCTTGTGTATGTGGAATAGGTATTTTCGACTCTCACACATCACATCACTGTGCAAACTGACACAAATGGTTGATTTCTAATGCAGTGTTGGATAAGAGTTGTGCTTGTTTGTGCAGAGTACAGTCGATTTGAAGCTAAAATTCATGATCTCAGAGAGCAGTTGATGAACAGCAGTATGGGCTCTGGAACAACTACGTTACGAAGTAACACTAAACGAGGATTTTATATCAGGTAAACACACTGACATAGACACACATCTGGCATGTACTGCCATGTATACTCTGTGCAATATGCTACTTTTTGGTTTGTAAGCCCTTTGCTGCAGTACTCTTTTAAACAGAGGACTTATTAGGGAAATAATATGCTTTAAAAGAAAATACTTAAGTGTGAACTGAAAGAGATGTTTACGGACATTACATTTGATGTTAGCTGCAATTAAATGAAAATTCATTATAGTGTAAATTTATATTAAAATGCAGTTGGTTGAATAAAAAGTGCTTTTCTGACTCACTTAAGTAGTACTTAAGTGCATCTTTATATGTCATTTTATAATTACTTGTACTGTCTTTACAATATTGTTAAAGTGATTGTACCGATAATCATTCATGGTGTAATAAAATATACAGTGAAGATACCAAGATACAATGCATTATCTATTGAAGCTTGAATGTAATGTATTTAAGTATATTTTTAATGGCTCACTTGTAATAATGCATTTGCAGTTTAGTACATTTAACATATATTAACCTTAAATTAGTAATACAGTACTTCACATGTGCTTAAGTATGTTAGTCAACACTTCAAAATAAGTGTCCTTCTTGATAAAAGATGATTAAATCATAATGACTTAAATCTGATATTACGAAGTACACTTTTTTAAGTCTACTTAAGTGTGTTAAGAAACACTTGAGTGTTGTATCTTAAAAAGTGTCTTAAAATACTAAGATTTAAAGTACACTACAAATGCACAGTAAAGTGCACTTCTTTTTCCACAGTGGTGAATTTCACAGATAACCTACAACATTTGCCAAAATGGTCAGAATATAAGCAGAGAACACTGAATATACTGTATCCCACAATCCCCTGCACTTAACTTGACTTAACTTCCACAATGAGATGGAAACTATTCAATATCTCTTTCTCAGTATTTAAGTGCTCGTTTTGAAGTGTTTAAGATGCAACACAATGGGATTGCATGCCGTTGGACATAGTGAGCAATGCACAGTGTGCAATCTGAACAGAGCCGATGAATAAAAATGAGACAAGGCCAAAAATAAAAGGTGTGTGTAATTGCATGCTTTTCCTTTGATGTTCGTCCGTTTCAACCCCTCTCCCTCTCTTGGCAGGGCTCTGTTTGACTATGATAAGACGGCAGACTGTGGCTTCCTGAGTCAGGCCGTGGGCTTTAGGTTTGGAGATGTGCTGCATGTTTTGGACTGTGGAGATGAGGAGTGGTGGCAGGCCTGCAGAGTCAGCCCACAGGGGGACGAGGAGGAGGTCGGCTTCATCCCCAGCAAGAGGAGGTGTGTGTGTGTGTGTGTGTGTGTGTGTGTGTGTGTGTGTTTATTGTTGTTTATTGTTAATTTGGATCCCCATTAGCTTCCACAAAGTGGTTGCTAATCTTCCTGGGGTCCACAGAGTTGCACAATACAAAAAAATCATTCAAACAAATAAAATAATAACAAAAATACAATTGCTAATCCAGTCACATCACAAAACTATACCCATACATATTAATAGTAGCAGCACAAGCAGAAGTACGTCTATACCTTTAACAACATGTTTACACAATTTCTTTTAAACACATGTGTTGAATTACTTTTACGTATATTTATAGGAACAACATTCCAAGCAGCAGAGCCACGATAAAATACAGTCTTTTTCAGCAAATTTGATTGTGGACATGGTAAAAACAGTTGAGACTTACTCACTTGACGTGTTTTATGATCGTGTCTAAAACCAACATATACAAGCTTTTCAAAGAAAAAACATGGTGTGTGATACTTGATTACCTTATAAAAATATACCAACACTCGTAAATGTAATTTGTCCTTCACTAAAAGCCATGATAATTTTCTATGCATATCAGCAACACTGGCCTGAAATTGATAATGGAGCACCAACCTAGCTGCTCTATTCTGAACAATCTGAAGTTTTTTTAAGTGCTTTTCTGATGCACTTGACCATATTATATGGCAGTACTCAAGATGCGATAAAACTATTGACTGCACCACATCTTTTAAAACCAAAGACGAAATAAATGCAGAACATTTCCTGGCTACTGCTATACCTTTACCCATGCTGCTTACTATATGATCTATATGTTTGGACCAGGACAATGTATTGTCAAGTATCACGCCCAACAAAGTAACATCTGTTACTTGTTCCACTGGCGTCCCATCAATAAATAAATTCAAATCTGCAGCCCTAGAAATATTGTATTTTTGGCTAAAAATTATGCATTTAGTTTTTTCTATATTTAAAATTAATTTGTTAATTTGAACCCATTTAGAAATTGTTAAAAGCTCATCACTCAAATTTTTCTTTAGTTCAGCTGAAGAATGTGCTGCAGAAAACATTGTAGAGTCATCTGCATACATAACTATATTAGCATTATTAACAACATATGGTAAATCATTTATAAAAATAGAAAACAATAAAGGACCTAAGCAACTTCCTTGTGGAACACCACAATAAGTATTTTTAGCATCTGAAAAAGATCCATTATAAAACACTCTCTGTTTTCTATTAGAAAGATAGCTTCCCATCCAATTAAGGGCTGTCAATGAAAAACCATAACATTTTAGTTTAGCCATAAGAATATCATGGTCAATGACATCAAAGGCTGCTGTAAAATCAATTAAAACAGCACCAACCAGTTTCTTATTATCTAGACATGCTAACCATTCATCTGTCATATGTATAAGAGCAGTACTTGTGGAGTGTCCTGGTCGATAGGCATGTTGAGCATTGGCAAGTAATCCATTTGTACTAAAATATTGTAAAATTTGCTTGAAGGTAATCTTCTCTAAAAGCTTACTCAAAATTGGAAGTATGCTAATTGGTCTGCAATTAGAACCTAAAAAGTCTGTTTTTCCCTTTTTAAGTAATGGAATAATTTTAGATTCTTTCCAAAGATTTGGATATTTGCCACCAATCAAACACCTATTATAAATATGACAGATCGGTTGAGAAAGCTGTCTAGCTACCATTTTTAGCAATTTTCCATCTAACTGATCAGCTCCACAAGGTTTATCATCTGGAATTGAAAGCAACATCTCTTCTACAGTAGTTTGATCAACAGACCTAAAATTAAAACTGCATAATTTATTTTTCATTATTTTAGAAATAGGACTACAGGCTGATTGAACATCATTGCCATACATGCTAGATCTTAAATTGTTCACCTTATCGTTAAAAAAGGTGTTAAAATAATTAGCTATCTCTAATGGTTTAGTAATAAACTGACCTTCATTTTCCACACACCCTTGATAATTATTTGTCTTCCTACACATTATTTCATTCAGTGTTTTCCATATTTTCTTGGAATCACCAGCTGCAGACCTAATTTTTTGCTTATAATATTCCCTTTTTTTAATATGATTTAATTTAGAAACCCTATTTCTTAACTTACAATAGAATTTTTTATTGTAGTCACTTCCTAATTTCTGTACTACCTCCTTTGCCTTGTCTCTTTGCAGCATTAAGCACTTCAGCTCATCATCGAGCCAAGGAGCATTTTTAGTTTTTACTGATCTTTTTCTAAGTGGGGCGTATTTATCAATTATCTTATTTATTATATCCATAAAAATATTTAAGGCTTTATTAACATCTTTTTCTTGACACACTTCAGTCCACTGCACACTCTGAACTTCATTAATAAACAGATCTTGATTGAATCTTTTATATGACCTAGATAATAAAATCCTGGCTCCTGATTTGGGAATTTTTGTCTTTTTAGTTAATGCGATCAAAATTGTGATCACTACAGCCAACTGCCACTGATACTGCCTTTGAACACAATTCCTGGACATTGGTAAATATAAGGTCAATGCAGCTAGAAGTACTAACCTTGTTTGCCTTCATAACAATTCTTGTTGGTTGGATAATCATTTGTGTGAGATTACAAGTATCAGCCATAGATTTTAACTTTTTTGTTAATGAGCAGTTTTTAGCCATCCAATCAATATTAAAATCACCCAATAAAAATATGGCCTTATTTTCATCTGTGACCCTGTTCATACTTTCACATATTCTATCCAAATACTGCACATTAGCACTAGGAGGCCGATAACAACAACCAGCTAAAATTGGTTTACAGTGTGGAACAGAAATCTCTACCCATATGTCTTCAATATAACTGTTCATTAAGTCTTCCCTTAACAACACACCAAAATGTTCTCTAATATAAAAGGCTACTCCACCACCATATTTATCCCGGTCTTTCCTATACAATTTAAAACCATTAATCATAAGCTCAGAATTACTCATAGCCATATCTAAATGTGTTTCTGACAATGCTAAAACTTGAATATTATCTTCAGTGCATATTCTCATCACCTCATGAATTTTGTTCTTGAGGCTACATATATTTAAATGTGCAATAATTAATCCTTTCTTTGACAATTTTGTTAAAAGAGATGCCATAAACTTGTCTTGCTTCCTAACAAAACAGCAAACAAAAATGTAAGATAATAATTACACAATCATTCTAAAAATGCATTGCAATTATGTTTGAGTATTTCCAGTTCTGGACAAGATGACTAACTTGTCATATTTCAGGAAGGCTCTTTCACCTCTGTCCCGGGCAGCTCTTAATTTTGGAAGGAGTTCCCTCCTTCTCAACTGAAGAGCCTCAGAAAAGTCTTCATTTATAAAAATGTTTGTGCCTTTTAACCTCTTGGCTGATGACATGATAGTCTGTTTATCTTTCAAACGTAGAAGTTTAACAACAACTTTTCTGGGCTTACCCCCTTCTTGATACTGTCCGATCCTGTGAGCTCGCTCGATTTCCATTTCGGAGTCATCTAGCCCCAATTTACTTGAAAGGATATCACGAACTTTCACCTCTGATTTCATCCAGCTTTCATCTTTTTCATCAGAGATCCCATCCACAATGATGTTTGTCCTCTTCATCTGATTTTCCACATAATCCAGTTTGACAAAGAATCCGTCTAGTTCCTCCTTTGACTTGACAATATCCTTTTCAAACTGCTTTATTTTTATTTCAACATCCTTATAACCAGTCATCAATCCATCCACTTTATGTTGTGTGAATTCCAAACTAGTTTTTATATCTTGAACATCTCTGATCACTCCATCCAATCTTTTGTTTGTTCCATCTACTACCAACTGAACAAAGCTCTTGAAGTTGTCTTGTTGTTGATGAAGCATCTCTCTGTAAAATTCTCTCTGTTGATCCATTAATTGAGAAAGTACACTCATTGTAACGACTGAATCATCCTCAGAAGGTGCAGTCTTAGATTGTTTGGGAGGCATGATTTCTTACCACGATGTATCCGGAAATATGTGTGTGTGTGTGTGTGTGTGTGTGTGTGTGTGAAATAATATTCAGAAAGCTTGAAAGAGGCGTTTTTAGCTTTAAACTCGCTCTCGTTCTATTCTAGTGAATTTCTATCCATGCCACAATTTAAATCTGGATGTCTGTACAGAGCACATTCAGAGACACTTAATGTTTCACATGACCACTTCCTCTCCTTGGTCTTCAGAAATGTCTGATATTAATTTAGTGACACTCTTATGGAAATCTGACAGTTGATTGTAATATCCGGTTCGCAAATGAATCACTTGATGTAACCGGATCTTTTTTAAACAGTTCACCAAATCGAACTGAATCGTTTTAAACGGTTCGCATCTCTAATAAGCATTAATCCAGAGATGACTTAAGCTGTTAACTTTTTTTAATGTGGCTGACACTCCCTCTGAGTTCAAACAAACCAATATCCCGGAGTAATTATCATTTAAATCTGATTAATTTTTAAATGGTGTGTCGTAAGTCAACATCTCAGGAAAATGTTCGAAACAGGACGTTGACTCCAAACATGTCCTCAAATGAGGACAACGCCACTAAAAGTATGTTTATTACGCATTTTAGGAGACACAACAGATGAACAGGGAAAGAAATTATATTTCAATATTCCTATGAAACATTATTTATTATTATGTAAATCTTGTCAATTATTTCTCCCATTATTAAACTTCTTTTTTCATTACACGTTAAAACCACATTAATATGCAAATTAGATTTAGTTTATGAATACATTATATATAATGAGAAAACCTGTTTGTGGCCATTTTACGCACATTTTGCATAAAGAAAAATTGTATATCAAATCATTCTGTTATAAAATAGTTGAGAATTATCTTTATGCAAAGTTTGTTAAAAAAAAACCTGACATCTAAAAATCTATTAGTGATCAAGTTTTGATTTCAAAATAATGATTAACAAATGTTAATACCTATATAACTAATAACTACAGTATATATTCAGATACACTTCTATTTATTCACAATTTACATTTATATATTCAAATTTATATCTATATATTTAAAATGTATATTAATATATTCAGAATTATAACTATATATTTCAGATTTACTTCTATATATTCTCAACTTACATTTATATATTCAGCTTTATAACAATATACATTTAGATTTACTCCTATATATGCAGGTTTACTTTAATATATTCAGACAAAACCATATATTCACAATTTACATGATATGTTCAGATTTACATCTACATATTCAGATTTAAATTTGTATACTTAGAATTATAAGTATGTATTCAGATTTTTTAATATCATTATATGCTATATGAATAAGATTGGCAATGAGCAGATAATATAAAATGATGAAATATATAAACATAAACCAATAGTAGTTTTATTCAGGAATCATATTGTTAAAAAAAAATCCTGATATGAAATGTACCCTAAATTATATGATTAAGAAATGAATTACATTTTAAGATATAATAAAATACCTAACATTTATTTTAAATTGTAATAATAGTTCCCAATATTACATTTATTGTATTTGTGATCAGATAAATGCAGCCTTGATGAGCAGATTGTTTCAAAACATTAAAAATCCAACGACCCCAACCTTTTGAATAGTGGTGTAATTTATTTTTTTATAATCTGAGGCAGTCACAATTATATTGTAACATTTCGTATTCTGTCAATAGAGTTTAAATTATGTATTTACCCCAGATGATAATTTTCACTTGGACATGAAGTGTGCCCTAAATTATTGACCTGTGATGCTCCGCTGTATTTTCAGCATCATTCCTCCAGTTTTCAGTGTCATAACTGCTGTTTTAACAATGCATGAACTGACATTATCCAACTGACATTATTCATTCACTGCGTGATGTAGCCTATTAGAATGCAATCAGTATACCCTCCAACTGTAAGATTTAGGGGGAAAAAAGCGTTTTGTCTTATTTTTTTAATATATTTTATAGTTGAGCAATATCACACATCTTATCAGCTGTACAGTCTTGGTAAAGTACGCCAGATGATGAGTGTTTGCGCTGTTTCCTCATTTGCATAGTTACATTTGTGAGTCGTAATAAACAACAGCACAGTTCATTCCTAGTGAACTCCGTGCTCCTCCTGCTGTTGTTTAGTTAGAAATCTCGTGTCATTCTCGTATAATTCAGATGAATCTCTCTTCCAGGGTTGAGAGAAAAGAGTGGACGCGGTTGAAGTCGAAAGAAAGGGTAAGATCCCTGCTAAAACATTTAAATACTATATATACATCTATACTTACATCTAAACTGATGCAGAAAACAATTTATTAAGTGTTGTCCCCTACATTTCCTTTTGACAGGACCGAAGTCGAGACAGTACAGGTTCTCTGGGTGAGTTACAAACATCTTTTTGAATACTGACACAGTTTTATTGTTGCTCAAACAGAGACTGATGCATGTGTATTTGTTTCTTTCAGGAAGGGAAGAGCCCGTACGGAGTTACGAGACAGTTGCACAAGTGGAAGGTGGGATAAATCGACTGAGTCTTCATATGTTGTGTCATTCACTGCATGCACTGGCTCTGATCCAACCCTAGTGAGATGCCTTGCTTTCTACGGTCTGTGTATGCAGCGTCCTAAATGGAAGAAAAAGCTCATACTGTACGTCTACACACAGTACTGTGTTAAGTCTTAGTGTGAAACCAGATCTTTTTAGATTTAACTACTGTTTATTTCAGCACTGAACATGTCTGAAAAAGCTCATTAGTTTTCATGTGGGGAGAGTGATGTCTAAAAATGTGTTTTTGCAGGCAGCTCACTAGGGTTGAGGTATTTAATTTTTGTCTGTCATATGTTTGCTGTTCTTTCTCTTCACTTCCGTCATTTGCTTTGTCTTTTAGTCTCTGTACTCATATAGTGTCTCTCATGTGTCGCACCCTGTTTAGTGCACTACGCGAGGCCCATCATTATTCTGGGCCCGGTGAAGGACAGAGTGAATGATGACCTGCTGTCGGAGTTCCCAGACAAGTTTGGCTCTTGTGTCCCTCGTAAGTATTCATACTCTCAGATGTGTTTATTGCTCACACACATGCAGAAATCCTTCCCTTCAACAGCAAGCTCCGATCTGATTTGGCTTTACACCATTTCTGGAAGTCAAGGTTTTTAAGTTAATTAAGTTTAATTAAGTTTCTGAGGTTTGTGGAACCAGATGTTGAAGTTTATCCTTCAGATCATATAGGGCCATATATGGCATTTTATCTTTTTTTTTTTTTTTCAGATTTTTTTTTTCTAGATTGCTACAATGCAATTTAAATGCTTTAATTCAGTTTTAGTAATCAATTTTAGTAGTAACATGTCAATTCATTTAAATCATGAATCACTCATACAAAATAAGAACAATTTATTGTAAGTGTTTTTGTTGTTGTTAAATACTTTTTAGAGCTCTATGAAATCTATTAGAATTTTTCTGGATTCCATTGTAATGGTTTAATAAATTTTTTTATAAAAGCATAATTCATAGAACTTAATTGATTTATTCATATATATATATATATATATATATATATATATATTTAATATTTAATATTTAATCCTAATCAATGAAGTTGTTAATGTTTTTGATTGCATTTATTAAGGTAAAATATTATTTATGATTTAATTAGGATTAAATCATAAAACATATTTTATTTTATTTATCTTAATAAATGCAATCAAAAACATTAACAACTTTATTAATCTCTTAAAATGTAATAAAAATAAAATTCACAATTTTTATTTTTGGCAAACAAAGTGCTACACAACAATTGAGAAATAATTTATTATTAATTTTTAAAATTTGTGTGATTTTACTTAAAAAATCCAATACATTTATTATTGACAATATTATTTTTTCTTATTATTTTAAGAATTTGTACATGCCATTATATTGTAATAATATGTCAAAGTTTCTTAAAGTTAAGCCTAACTTTTATTTTGATGGGTTTTCATGAAGAATTTCGTTTCTGTGTGTATTTGATATGCTGATCGTTTTTGTCAAGTGAAATGCTGGTGAAGTGACTCTAAGAGAGGTTCTCTGTGTCCTCATATAGTGCGGATGCCGAAACCACCTCAAGCGTCACTCACACAGAAAAAAAAAATAGACTTCATCTTTAAAATCCATTCTCATGTGATTTAGCTCATTACACAGCCCTTCGTTTGATTATTCATCCACATCCACATCGGGATATTCATCCAATAGTTGCTCTGTAAATTCAGTTTTCATGACTGCATTCCACATGTCTGGCCAGAATCTAGTTCAGTCTGGAGTCACAGGGTCCTATTCATATAGAATCGCTCTTGCTCTCATCTCATTTCAGTAAAACAAAACTCTCTTTAGATGCTCGCCCAACATTTCTCTTCCCACAGCCTCCTCTCTTATGATAAGCAGTAAACTTCAAACAAAAGGAGTCATTTTCAGCACACCTTTCGTTTGCCGATATTACAGTTTTTTTCAATCGCTAACAAGCGCTTAACCATACTTCAGATACTTTTTCTAAACTCTTAACACAGACTCACACCTACAAAACACAATTGGCCAAATGGATAATTTCCTTCTCAAAAACACATTTTGTTAAATATATACTAAATCTTCATTTCAAAATAGAACACATCTTTATCTGCACACACCAACTTTACCAAAACACTGGAAATCTGACTCAAAATTAAATTATTCTGTCAAAGAATAACACTTGTTTTCACCTCAAAAGGTACATGCAGTCAATCAAAGTACACCAGGTTTCAAAATACTGGCTATTGTTGACATTACAAAAACTGCATAGACTTTTCAGTCTCAGTTTTACAGATATTTGCATGCAGAACATGCAATTCACTGTTTTACACTAAATTTCTTGGTTAGGAACTGCATGTCCAAATGTACAGTAATGTTCACATTCAAGCATTCCAGTAAAAAGCTATTTTTTTCCTTTACTGTTTACTGCAGGAGGTACAGTAGAAACACAGTATGATAGAACAGAAAAGGTTTGACAGTATTGCTTACAGTGAACAAAATATCCATAAAACACATAAGAGCATTCTGAACAAAAAAACAACAACAGCAAAAAGGCCAGAATAAAAAGGGGGGGGGGGGGGGTAAAATAAAAACAATCTCTCACTGCTCCTCTCACTGCTCCTCTCACTGCTCCTCTCACTGCTCCTGCTCCTCTCACTGCTCCTGCTCCTCTCACTGCTCCTGCTCCTCTCACTGCTCCTCTCACTGCTCCTCTCACTGCTCCTGCTCCTCTCACTGCTCCTGCTCCTCTCACTGATCCTCTCACTGCTCCTCTCACTGCTCCTGCTCCTCTCACTGCTCCTCTCACTGCTCCTGCTCCTCTCACTGCTCCTCTCACTGCTCCTCTCACTGCTCCTGCTCCTCTCACTGCTCCTGCTCCTCTCACTGCTCCTGCTCCTCTCACTGCTCCTCTCACTGCATCTCTCACTGCTCCTCTCACTGCTCCTCTCACTGCTCCTCTCACTGCTCCTCTCACTGCTCCTGCTCCTCTCACTGCTCCTCTCACTGCTCCTCTCACTGCATCTCTCACTGCTCCTGCTCCACTCACTGCTCCTGCTCCTCTCACTGCTCCTCTCACTGCTCATCTCACTGCTCCTGCTCCTCTCACTGCTCCTGCTCCTCTCACTGCTCCTCTCACTGCTCCTGCTCCTCTCACTGCTCATCTCACTGCTCCTGCTCCTCTCACTGCTCCTGCTCCTCTCACTGCTCCTCTCACTGCTCCTGCTCCTCTCACTGCTCCTCTCACTGCTCCTCTCACTGCATCTCTCACTGCTCCTGCTCCACTCACTGCTCCTGCTCCTCTCACTGCTCCTCTCACTGCTCTTGCTCCTCTCACTGCTCCTGCTCCTCTCACTGCTCCTCTCACTGCATCTCTCACTGCTCCTGCTCCACTCACTGCTCCTGCTCCTCTCACTGCTCCTCTCACTGCTCTTGCTCCTCTCACTGCTCCTGCTCCTCTCACTGCTCCTCTCACTGCTCCTCTCACTGCTCCTCTCACTGCTCCTCTCACTGCTCCTGCTTCTCTCACTGCTCCTCTCACTGCTCCTCTCACTGCTCTTGCTCCTCTCACTGCTCCTGCTCCTCTCACTGCTCCTGCTCCTCTCACTGCTCCTCTCACTGCTCCTGCTCCTCTCACTGCTCCTGCTCCTCTCACTGCTCCTGCTCCTCTCACTGCTCCTCTCACTGCATCTCTCACTGCTCCTGCTCCTCTCACTGCTCCTCTCACTGCTCCTGCTCCTCTCACTGCATCTCTCACTGCTCCTGCTCCTCTCACTGCTCCTCTCACTGCTCCTGCTCCTCTCACTGCATCTCTCACTGCTCCTGCTCCTCTCACTGCATCTCTCACTGCATCTCTCACTGCTCCTGCTCCTCTCACTGCTCCTCTCACTGCTCTTGCTCCTCTCACTGCTCCTCTCACTGCTCCTCTCACTGCATCTCTCACTGCTCCTCTCACTGCTCTTGCTCCTCTCACTGCTCCTCTCACTGCTCCTCTCACTGCTCCTGCATCTCTCACTGCTCCTGCTCCACTCACTGCTCCTGCTCCTCTCACTGCTCCTCTCACTGCTCTTGCTCCTCTCACTGCTCCTGCTCCTCTCACTGCTCCTCTCACTGCTCCTCTCACTGCTCCTCTCACTGCTCCTCTCACTGCTCCTGCTTCTCTCACTGCTCCTCTCACTGCTCCTCTCACTGCTCTTGCTCCTCTCACTGCTCCTGCTCCTCTCACTGCTCCTGCTCCTCTCACTGCTCCTCTCACTGCTCCTGCTCCTCTCACTGCTCCTGCTCCTCTCACTGCTCCTGCTCCTCTCACTGCTCCTCTCACTGCATCTCTCACTGCTCCTGCTCCTCTCACTGCTCCTCTCACTGCTCCTGCTCCTCTCACTGCATCTCTCACTGCTCCTGCTCCTCTCACTGCTCCTCTCACTGCTCCTGCTCCTCTCACTGCATCTCTCACTGCTCCTGCTCCTCTCACTGCATCTCTCACTGCATCTCTCACTGCTCCTGCTCCTCTCACTGCTCCTCTCACTGCTCTTGCTCCTCTCACTGCTCCTCTCACTGCTCCTCTCACTGCATCTCTCACTGCTCCTCTCACTGCTCTTGCTCCTCTCACTGCTCCTCTCACTGCTCCTCTCACTGCATCTCTCACTGCTCCTCTCACTGCTCCTGCTCCTCTCAATGCTCCTGCTCCTCTCACTGCATATCTCACTGGGCCTGCTCTTCTCCCTCGGCCCTTGCTCTTACTCTTCCTCGTCCATACATTACAGTGTTTGTCTTTTCTGTTTCCAAAAATATCACTCTTCAAAGTCCTCCCTTTATTGTATAAGTGTCAATGTAATAGAAAAAAATAACCCCTGCCATTGAGTCTAAGCCAGATTGGAATCAGTTGTGGTTGGCCCAATTTACACATAAATAAATCAGCTAAGATAATTTGTTTTTGAACTGATATCATTGCAGAAGCAGAGGTTTTTATACTGTATCTAAGGTTGGGAACATTGTTTTTGCTATTGTGGGATGTTGTGTGTTAACATTTGTAAATACTACCAAAACGATCCATAATTTTGTTGGGAGGTATAGCTTGTCTATTCAGAAAATGTAAGCATTGTGGAAATGTGTTCAATGACTCCATATTGTGTGAAAACGACATGAAATGTGTGAATGGTATGGCCACAATAGAGCGATGCTGTGCTAATTGTGTTTAGAGTTTTGAAAATGTGACAACTGCTTGGACAAATGCTTGTTAGCGACTGAAAAAAACTGTAAACGTGTCTGATATCATAGTCACGAGATGATGTCACCGCTCTTCTCAGATACGACACGACCCAAGCGGGAGTATGAGGTGGATGGGCGGGACTATCATTTTGTGTCATCTCGGGAACAGATGGAGAAAGACATCCAGAACCATCGTTTCATCGAGGCGGGCCAGTACAACAGCCACCTGTATGGAACCAGCGTTCAGAGCGTCCGAGAGGTGGCCGAACAGGTTAGATCAATGGTTTCGGACAAAATAATGCACTTGCGTATCCTTCTTCCAAGTCTTAAAATGTATGTCTGTGTGTTTGTGAGCAGCAGGGAAAGCACTGTATCCTGGATGTGTCCGCAAATGCAGTTCGTAGGCTACAGGCCGCACAGCTTCACCCGATCGCCATCTTCGTGCGGCCCAAATCACTGGAGAACGTCCTGTACGCAACGATCAGATTAACATGAACTTAAAATACCATACCTCAGTGTATGTCTTCATCAAGACCAAACTTCAATTTCTGCTCTTTTATCCAGAGAGATCAACACACGTCTGACTGAGGAACAAGCCAGGAAAGGCATGGACCGCGCTATTAAACTGGAGCAAGATTTCCTGGAGTGCTTCTCTGGTAAGACAGTTTCACACATCGCCCACTAGTGTCCTGGAGGACACATGCCACATTTATTAATTAGGCAATACCTACTGTAACCACCATGGAGTTTTATTATTTTACATGAAAGTATAGAAATCACACTTTTATAATTCTATCTTGACGACTCTCTGAATAGTTTTAGCGTGTTAATAGATAAGACTTTGTTAACATCCTGTATGTGCTCTTCGTGCAACTACATCTGCTACACATGCTGCTGCTGCAGAGCAAGTATGGACATGCTACTGTGAGCATGTCAAATATGCCGATATTGCATAGATAAGTCCCAAAGCAGATCTAGACAGGTGGAGCTGGGGGAGGTGGAGGCTTTAAGATGCAGGTGCACTGCATGACAAACTTACAACAAACACTGAACCAGACTTTATAAATATTGAGCAAGCAATCTAATTGGCTGCAGAATCAGCAGAGACCAGTCAGCTTGTGCCACATATTAAATATTGTGATTGTTTGCAGGTTGCGCCACCTAGAGTTAGGCTACTTCATATATCGAGTTTTTCCAAGACCATTGTAATGCTTATTCTCCAGAGAAAACCATAATAAATTAGGGGTGTTAATTAAAATGAGAAATGGCTTGATTTTTAATGTGCTTTGTCATATCTTAAATTAAGTCATCTCGAGACCCCCTGGTTGAAAACCCATGATTTAAACAAAGGATTGCATGACTTGATTTCACTAAAAAGTTAATTGATACACAAATGTTGAATCAATGCAACCGTTTATTTTGTAAACTCTAAAAAAAGCATTAGGCACAAATTGTGCTATAGTACCCCTAAGGTTTCATAGTAGTACCTTAAAGGGACATATTTCTACTGAAAGTCTCTAATATGCACCTTTCAATAAGCTACTTTTATTGATAAGTAGATACGTTGTCCTTTTAAGAGAACTGTCGTTGTTGCATGTGGTTAACGCTTTTGCTGACAGTGGTGCATTCGTGCAACAATGAATAACTGTTTTAATTTTACACTTGCTTGTGTTGAGGTACATCTGTATGCATAATTTATTTGAGTAAATGCTGTAATGTTTTTTTTTTTTTTTCAGCAATCGTGGAGGGCGACAGCTTCGAGGAGGTTTATCACAAGGTGAAAACTGTGATCGAGGAGCAGTCAGGGCCTTATATCTGGATTCCCACCAGGGAGCGTCTGTGAGAGTCCACCCAGAGCCAGAGCCAGACCACCTCGCCCAGCTCGCCCTGGACTGTGGAGGCCGACTCGCAGAGCTGACGAGAAACAGACAGAGAGAGAGAGAGAAGTCACAGAGACTGAGAGGAACAGCACAGGAGCTGGCCACACCGCATCTGCCTCTCTTATCCTCCCTTTCCTAGCTTTGTAACTTCCTTTTTCTGCTTTTAACTTCCTTTCTCTGCCTTTCTCTCAACCCTTCTCTGTTTCTTCCTGGCTTTCTCTCTGAATAACGTCCTTTCACACAGGACTGTTGAGCTGTTTTTACTCCGTCACGAACTGGGATGCTACAAAGCAATTTTGTATATTGTCAGATTCCCTCTGGCTCTCTCCGATCAACACGTGAAGTGGAGAGAGACGGGCGACCGCCTTGGCTTTTACCGGAATGAGACGTTCAAGAGCCGCTCCTGATTAAAGGAGCTCGTTTTACAATACTAAAGCTGAACTGAAATATGAAAGTATATTTATCCGTATCAATAATGCGCTGAAATCTTCAATATCAAAGATACCATGACTACTCAGAGACTGACGTTCACTCACAGTTCTCAGCATCAAGGGCGTTTAATTCCTTTCTCAAATGTAAAGTGCTTGACGTGTGCTTCCTGAAATCCAGGAAGTACTGTGCTGGCAGATCTAAAACGTTTGCCTCAGTCCTTCGAATGTTCCCCTGAAATAGTTTGCAGCTAGTTCATCACCTGAATGAATGAAGGAAGGAAACCGGAAGACGCAGACTGTGACTTTGGTTCTGCACACCGCAGAAAGCCACACGCTTGATGTCCCAGCGTCTGTTTTCTGTTGGTTCTCTTGCGCTTACATGTAAACATGGCACATTTAGACACATGCCAACAATAGATTTTGTAATGTTTGCCTTCTTCTGTCTGGATCTTCTTGCAACAGCCAGATTGATGTTTTCCTTTGAGCTGAAATGTATTTGCTCGGATGGATTATTTCCCCGAGCGCCACAGCTCTACACAATGATTTCAGGCTGCTCTTTAATGTGCAATATCAGGCTCTTCCATAATCTTCTCATAATGTTACCAATTTTAGCCAACATAATACTTTGGCCTTCAGATTTCAGTTCAGTTAAGATCACACTTGTGCTGAATGGCACAATATATAGAGAGAGAATTAAATTTATTAAATATCTATCTAAAATAATTTATTTAAATGCATTTGTATAAAATGATAAATTATATATTCAGTAATTATATTGGGATATTTAATTATTTCTTTATAAATTTATTATGAATTTATTTATCATTTATTAACCCCTCGCCATCTTGCCAGTGGTTGTTTTCACTGTCCTCTGTCTTTTTCTCAGCTAAGATAAATCAGGCATCACCTTCTGATGAGTAGTAGGTTATTTTGATGAAATTTACATCTCAGAGATAATTCATTGTATAATAGTCGATGTTTTGTTAGTGGCTCTTCTTGATCACAGCTCAGGATAGGTGTTAGTGAAGGCTTTGGGACGGTGTACGTATTTGTGAAAATACAATGCAAACTTGCAGCAATTTGTAACAGTTTTGGTGAATTGGTGGCTAATTCATATGAATTCATACCATTACATTTGTATGGTTTTGTGTGATAGAGCTTCATGCTTTTTTTTTTTTTTTTTTTTACATAATTTTTGTACAGAATGCATTGCATGAATTCATATGAAATTGCCATCTTTAAAATAGTTATGTATGCTCAGGAGATCAGGTCGGAAAAACAGGAACGTCGAGTCATTTTTCTGTGTCTCCAGAGTGATTACTCACATAATGATTATGAGTTGGATCAGAGTTTAATTTAATGGGTTTTTTCCCCATTTATCTGCAATGTGAACGTAGCCTTACTGGCCTAAACGCTCCATAGACACACACACACACACACAAATATTATCAGGAAAACAGTGTATTGTACAATTTGTTTTTTATGCTGTGTATCAGATTAGAATTAACACTTGTAATCAAACCAATGAGGCTACTTTGATGCATCTCAGTGGACATCATCACTAGTTAATTGGTGGGTTTTAATGATGCTGGGGTTTTATTGGAATACGATCGTGGGTTCATTATGTTTAATGAGATAAATGAATGGCTGTAGTGCCAGAGAATAATCCTCTTAGCAAGCTAAGTTTAACAATCTACGCCTGCCTTCGACTAATTACCCTTCTCAGAGCCGAACACTCAGTTGTAAGCCATTTCATCCCATAATTCTGTGAGGTTGACGAAGTGCCCACTTCAGCCCTGTCTGAGGAGAGCATGAGAGGATGATAAAGTGGCTTTCTCACCCTTTGTGCAGTGACAGCGATGCTTTGAGCTCAGAGGGTGTCACATTCAAGGATGAAGATGACGGTTTGTCCTGAACACAGTCAGGGGTTTGCATCTGATTGAAGTGAGATTTCCTGTAATTCAATGCCATGAGCATAACTGTAGTGATTTATGGACACAGACTTTGATTGAGACTAATCTAAACAAGAAAAAAAAATGCCACCGTTTGTGTCAGGCCAAAAAAAAAAAAAGTTGATAAGAAGATAAAGTGAAACATATATTAAAGGGAGGATTGGATCATGCGTGAGGTTTCTGGTGAAAGCAGAGGAATACAGAGCGATCCCGTGGCTCTAAGTTACTTTCACTTATTTTCTTTTGACTTTTTTGCGTTTGAATTTCAATATTTAAGTGTGTTTGGAGTGCAGTGATAGTTCTTTTCTTGCCGTTTTATTTATTTATAGATTTTATATTATTATTGAATTGTTTACTGCTTTGTTTACATCCGGTTTTGTGTGAAGACTGACGCTTTTGCTGTGGTTTCCAAAGTGGAGCTGCACACAATCAAATGTGAAAATTCACTAAAAACTAGAAATTAAACTTTACTGTGAAATTGTAATATATATATATATATATATATATATATATATATATATATATATATATATATAATTAAAAAATTAAATTACTTGCACGCATTACATATACCACTTTTATTTCTTTCTTTTTTTCTTTTTTTTTTTTAACACGTCCTTTAAATAAATTTCCCAAATTGTATTATTGGCCACATAAATAATTAAAAATAAGAACATATATTGCAGTTTGTATGAGCTGCACTAAAGTGCTCACACACACACACACACACACACAATGCATTACCAAGAGACATGTATGACTTCACTCTTGCTAGAATGAATTATGAGTTGAATTAATTTATTTATTTGAAAGAATCAAATGTATTTTATCGATTTGTATTTGCTATAACATATTATTCTAATTATCCTGAACAGATTGAAAATATTGCTTTTATTAAAAAAAGAAGAAGAAGAATTATGAATAACAACAATGCCATCTGATGCAAAAGTATATTTAAATGATTTATCTTAAAAGAGAGATTTACCAATGACAGTGTCGGATAATAAAAATGTTTAATTTCAGTGAAATGCTTGTTGTAAATTAGCTACAAGAATAATAAAAATAATTATGTTAACAAGTGTTGTGTTGAAGCTTTTGTTACGGTGTGGATGGATGATTACTGTGTGCCTGTATTCCCAATTGCAGACCACCATATTAGACATGCTGTTTTTGAAGTATCCATACTGCATTCCATTATGTTCACTCGAATTGTTTCTTTCTTCATCAGGTTTGGAGAAATGTAGCATTGCATCAGTGTCTCATCAATGGATGCTCTGCAGTGAATGGGTGCCGTCAGAATGAGAGTCCAAACATCTGATTAAAAACATCACAATAATCCACAAGTATTATTGATTATTTTATTATGGATTATAGACTCGTCTTCAATGGTTTAAAATTGAAATCTCTTGATGGATTTGTTTCTTACAAACACACAGCTTTTCTCTTCTCCAGATGTTCACTGATGGACTGGAGTGCTGTGAATTATTCTGATGTTTTTATCTGACTCTCATTCTGACGGCACCCATTCACAGCAGAGCATCCATTGATGAGACACTGATGCAATGCTACATTTCTCCAAACCTGATGAAGAAACAAACACATCCTACTCTTGGATGACATGAGAGAGCGCATTGTCAGCAAATGTTCATTTCTGTCTGCTCTATTCTTTTATTTAGTCAATGTCATTCAGTTATCATCATAGAAGTACATACATTTTGGCAGTTTTTATTAGTAGTATTATTTAAGTTAATCAACAAATGAAGAAAAGTGTGGCACCTCGTTCTGGTTTCATCCATCACAATGGAAACAGACGGTCAAGTTCAGCACTTTGCAGAAGTGCATGTAGAATATTAAGAGTAATAGTCTGTCCTTCTCTGAACATGTACAGTATATAACTGTGTCACTGTGTTGTACCAGCCAGCAGGGCGAGCTGTCGAGCTACCTGTCCGCTTTCACTGACCAGGCCTCTTCTGAATCAAATCTGTAGATATTTGTTACTCCTAATTTACTCTGAACAAATGCCTGAACAAAACCCGGTCTATTCTGTGCTTGCTCAGCTGAGCTCAACTTGAATGTGTTCAGTCTGTCAGGGGCTGCACCCTCTTCCTGTGAGGAAGCTGAACAACAAAGATGCTTCCTCACCGCCCTGATACACACACTAACCTGTGTGAGAGTGTTTTCATGGCTGCGGCTAACCGCCAGGGCACCACGGATTAATTATCAGCCGAAATAGGGCTTTCAACCTATCAGTGCGGTCAAATGTGATTAGCCACAACACACACATGCATATCATCTACTGCACTAAAATCAAGCAGACATCTCAAGGTGTGTGTGTGTGTGTGTGTGTGGATGTGGATGTGTGTGTAGTGTACAGTAGGTGAAATTAAATAATATGGTGAGATTACAGTGAAAGTGTGAAGGACGGATTGGAACGTGTGTGTGTGTGTGTGTGTGTGTGTGTGTGTTTTGAGTCTCACCTGAGGGAAGCATTCAGACTGTCAATTGCTTTATTTATCAGCTATGGCTGTCAGAAAGCATTCAGTCATGCCTCTCAGACTAAATGTGAATGAGAGAGAGAGAGAGAGAGAGAGAGAGAGAGAGAGAGAGAGAGAGAGAGAGATGACTGGAGTATAAAAAGGAGAAAGACTGAAAGAGGTCAAGGAGAAACATAAAGAGTGAGGAACTAACAAACTTGGGCAGAGATAGTGATAGAAGAAAACACTGACTGGGTTTTGATCTTAGTGATGTCATTATTTATTAATCATGAAAATTAAGGAAATCTAATCATGCAAAAGGAGTAGTTTGCTTTGAAATGCTATAGTTGTGTCATGTATTCACTTTCATGTTATTCCAAACCTCCATTACTTTTCTTCCTTCAGTGAAACACGAAACATGTCGGGCAGAATGTTATGGACTGATGACAGCCTCATTCTTCATTAACTTTTACCACATCATTTTTTTCTCCATACAGTGAAAGCGAGCGGTGAACGAGGCTGTCAGTCTTCATAATATCTGCTCTTGTAAAGCAAGACATGTGGGTTTGGAAGAACATGACGGTGAGTAAATGTTTCTATAAATCAAAATTTCTTTTCTTTTTTTTTTTTTTGGAAGAATCATTCCGTTGAGATACCAAGCACTGAAGAAATGAAATTTTTTAAATGAATGTATGCAAGTATAAAAGTAGAATATTTATATCATAAAATAAAATTTGCAAATTAAAAAGAAAAGGTTTCTGCAGTTTATTTTTTAGTGTTGCTGTTGTTATTTAAATTATATTCAGTGATTTATTATTTAACTATAATATTAATATTAAAGCCACAATGTAACTTATTTGGTTAAAAAACATTTTTATTCATGACAGAGAAAAAAAATTCCATCTTCCAAAATATGTCTTTACCTAGATATACTTACTGATAAACAAATAATAATTATACAAGTTTTAAAGATTTCGGGTCGGATATCACGGGAATTTGCATACATACGTCATCCATTCGTGCATATCCATTCCAGAGATTGTCTAATATTTTTGAATTCTTATGGATTGTATTAATAATATTTGTTAGTAAAGTTAATGAGTGTAAAAAATAAAAAATAAAAAAAAATAAAATAAAGAGAATGTCTAATATTGCGAGAAGTTTCACTCTCACTCCACTTCCGGCTTCTGAACTGGTTGCAGTTCCACTCTGATTCCACATGAGGGCGCTCACAGGACGAGTGCAGAATGAATGGAGGTCAATGGCGGTATACCCCTCAAAATCCACTTTTCTCAGGATATAATTTTTTGTCTTGTAATTTGAATGTTATATTCGAAAGGAGATGCAAAGAAATTACACATTGCTGGGTGTTAGATTTTTTTGAGTCACTTATTTGCTTTAAAAAGTCTTTAAAAATGCCAATGACGTTTGTAACGAATTAAAACTTCATAATCATCGGGAAGAAGGAGGCGGGAACCGGCGGACAATCAAATCAAACTTTAATAATCAAAATAAGCACAAAACAGCATGTCAGCCCCTCACGGACGACTGACGCGCACAAATAAAAACCAAACACAACTAAACTTGTCGCTCCGGTTTTAAATCCCTCCATCTCCGTCGTGGGACTCGAGACCGTTGGGTCGAGCAGGTGTCGCTCATTTCCAATCACTACACCGGCTTTACGCTCTACTCCACCCCCCTCCCTCCGGGGGGAGACCGCTCAAGGGGACCTGTGGGAACCTGGGGGTAGGACAGACAAGGCGATAGAAAAGGAGATGGAAGGAGGAGCGACAGAGACGAGAGAGGGGAGAGAGGAGAGAAAGAAAAAAAAACGCACTGCTGCTCGTCCCTCCACCAGCCGGGTTATGTCCTCCGCGGTGCCTGCCGGTGGCACTGGACAGCCCTCGGAGGACGGCACGACACTCCTCTGCCGCCCGGAGGACGGCGATGGCTCCTCCGGTTTTGGGCAGCCGGCAGGAGTCCCCCGTTCCCTGCTCCTCCCCATTCAGGCGGATGGCAGCAGGCTCCAGCCCCCTGGCAAATGGCGCCGACTTCTCCTCTCCTATTCCAACTCTGATTGATTTCGCAGAATGGATGGAATATGAGGTTCGTGTGCAGTTTGAAGGAACACAGTAAGGGTCCTATCTTGAGCATGTGAAACACAGTGTTCATAAAGACAAGCGAACTGGCTTTGTGCCCCGAGAGCCAACTACTGTCCTACATGGTAAAGAGCAGTAAGAGTGAGATCAGCAGAGCTCCCAAAGACTGAATGCATGGACTCAAAAAGACCTTAGGAGAAGCCGAAAAAGTATTGTCCGTTTTGTAACACAATTCACCACTACATGTATCAGTGCTCTAACATCAAACTCTTTACTAAAGAGCAAATTGAGAGTTGGATCGAACAGGACATAGATGTTGGCGTTGCGGACGAGGGCATTCTTCCTCTAAATCAAGGGCGTAACTTTGGGTCTACCATTGGAGGGGTTAAACTCGCGGCATATGAATAATTTTCTTGTGTAAAAGGTAACATGCTAATTTACACTACAGATTATTTAAAATATGATACTATCTTTCTTGCTGGCAAATGAAATTAATAAAGAAAACGAACAAAAGTTATAATAATAATATTTCATATTATTTTAATCTGAATGATGTTATGATATTAAGGGGGTTATATTAGTTGGATCTGATTTTTGGGGGGGTCATGACCCCCGTAACCCCCCTGCAAATTACGCGCATGCTCTAAATGCACATCAAAGGTGAAATGCAAGCGGTGTGAACGGAGGCATCTTGATGTTTTTCATGAAGTCAATGCCAACGCCGATGTGATGAGTAAAAGTAATAACCGCACATCGGAGGAAAGTTCAGTGAGCCCTGCTTCTCAGGCCCTATACTTGGATCAACCTACAAGTAGCAAGCAAGTGCTACTGAAGTTAAGTTGATTAATCATTCAGAATGGTGTTAAGTCAGTAGAAACCTACGCTGTGCTAGACGACGGATCTGAGGAGACTATCTTGTTGAATGAAGCTGCCCCTTGGTACTTATCAGCTCAGATTATCCTCCCTTGATAAGCCCTGTTGAGCCAGTGAGATTGGGTCCTCCTGGAGACCCAGCGGCGGTTCATACAATGCTCATCTGGACATTGCAAGGTCCCTCAAGGCTTATTAAGCCTCACTTGCAGACTCAAGAATGTTTATTCATTTTTTGTGTTTCTCCTGAAGCTGAGCTCTTCCGTCAAGTCGAAAAGCTTTGGCAGCTGAATACTCTTCCTTATCAATCTGAGAAAGTGGTCAGTCGATCACGACAGGATGCAGAAACTATTCACCTCCTAGAGGAGAAAACCATCAGGATCGATGTGAATGGTGTAAGAAGGTACGCCACGCCTCTACTCTGGAAAGAGTTCCTCTGCTTTCGAGAACATTCTGTGGCCATCTGCAGTGACGTGAAGGGTATGTTCCATCAAATCCAATTCCTTGATGAAGATAAACCCTTCCTTCGCTTTCTGTGGCGTCATGGGAATACATCTGAACCGGCCATCGTGTATCAGTGGCAAGTTCTACCATTTGGCACTACATGTAGCCCTTGTTGTGCTACTTATACATTTCAGATCGCATGGATGGAGAGTCATTCCTGCTGTCTCTCAGGCCTTTCATTGCCCGAAGAGGGAAACCCTATGAGATTCTCTCTGATCAGGGAAAAAAATTCCAAGGTGGACAATGCCTCCTCCCAGATTCAGACCAGCATTAGAGACCAGCTAGCAAAAAAACAAAACAAAAAAACAAATCAGATTCCGGTTTAATCCACCCAGAGCACCTCATTTTGGCAGCTCATGGGAAAGAGAAGTGAGGTCTGTAAAGACAGCCTTAAGAATCACCTTAGGCACTCAGACAGCGACAGATCCAGACCCAGTAATGCCAAGTTCCTTGCTGATGGGGCGGCCTGAATCCTCCTTGCAGACCGTAAGTGTTTATATTGTATTATTCAGTCTAATAATAATTGTTTGATATGCTGTTAGATGCATCAAGAAGATATTTCTTCAGTTATAAAAGAACAGCTGCTATAATATGCTCTTATCATATGTTTGCGACATCTCTCGCGTTCTATCATGTGAAGTGATTATATTGTTTCATTCTACAACCACACGTTTATCCACGTTTGTCCAGCGGACTGTAATCACACAAACCCATCACACACACCGACCATCGCAGCACACAAAGCTACAGGCCTCACTGTTATCACCACACCAGATTAACCCTATCAGTATCATACAAAGATCCCTACTAACATACCGTCTGTTCGAGTTCAGTGTGATGACATCACGTCTGAGGATCGACGTCTGAAGATATCTGTGCCTTCCTTTCATTACGTGGACCTTCTCTGGAAACCTGGGACTTGTTGGGACTGATTATTCTTAATAACACCACTTCACTGCCTTATATCAACATTATTGTATCTTTTGACTCAAAGAACATTGTTTTATTGTTTTGGTTATTTTGTGTAAATACAACACAACTTGCACACTTGGTAGCACGGTATCAGAAGAAGAAAAAAAGAAGAAGAAAAACAAGAATGGTATTCCCCCTCTTTAGATTAGAAATCATTCCTGTGTTTGAGATGGAGGGGAACCTTCCCACACACACATTCCCACAAACACAGTTTCCAGTGCCCTCTGATCGGGTCATCTGCCCATTGTTTGAAACAGGAAGTAGGTCATGCAGTGTGAACAGTCGGGGGTGGACGGTGGTACACGTGTGTGTGTGAAGGAGCTGCTCCATTGCCCTCTCTCTAGATGCTATCACAGATCAGCTTGTAAAAAAGGTTCTTCAATGCTCCTTGCAGTTCAAGAGTTCCTGGGTTTGCTGTTTGATTCTTTACAGAATAAAAGTTCTGAAATGGGTCATTTTTCCATATGTTATTTAACTCTTCTGTTCTCTCTTTCCTGCAGCATTCAATCTGAAGACTCACACCAGTTTAACTATTAATATCTCTCAGGTTTCATGCTGTTCTTCTGCTCTTGAGGTGTGTGTAGTCAGAATGGGGTCAGTGTATTAGAGCAGGAGTGTGTTCTGGGTGATCCTGCAGGGAGAGTGAAACCCACACACACTTTTCTTTTAGTATGCCATCAAACAGGTGAGATACTGATACCTGCCACCAGGTCAGCCTGAAACCAGGCTGAAACCAGGCTTCTGAGCATGCGTGTGTGTGTGTGTGTGTGTGTGTGTGTGTGTGTGTGTCCCACAGACACACAGGAAATTCCCCTGACTACACCTCTCCATCCTGGCTGGTCACCATGGCAACAGAGCATTTTCATGTGTCGTCTCCATTTAAAAGTCCCTAATTAAAATGGGTCTGGTTGGGTGTAAGTCGGTGTGTAGGTTTTGCGCAGACATGTGTGCCTGTGTATGCAGATGCTCAAAGGCCACAAGGGAAAAGTACATGTGGCAGATTTGCTGCATTAAAACTGCATTTACATAACATTCCTAAGACACCGTTACTCGCTCAGGCACAGATCACAGATCACCAACAACACCTCGAGTCTGTGCAATCCATCAATTAAAAAAAAGACAAATTAATTGTACATATTCCTGTTAGTAATCACATTTAATTTTAAAGTTAAAATCTATTTTCACATTGAATCTCCAGGCCCAAACTGCTTTGTGTTTTAACACACTGAAAGAAAACACATGCATTATCTAATTGCATTAATTATATTAAACATGCTTTTAATGTGTTAAATCCGTATTCACAATAAAACAATGATATCCATCACAAAAAAATAAAAAAAAATAATCAGTTGATTATAAAAACATTAAAGCACAAGACATGTTTCCATGAGATTTTCACATTCATTTTCTCACAGATCAATCAGAAAAGATAAATCTGTGTTTTGTGTAAACAGAATGCTTCGGCTCAGGTTCTGGCGAAGTAATCTTGTAGTGTTCCCATATGGGTTGTAGTTTTGCTGATCCCAGTGTTTACCCCAAAATATTTAACCCTAACAATCCTAAGAGAAAACTTAGATATGCATTGGATAAAAGATAATTAAGTCACTTAGCTCATTTATTAGTGAGTCAGTTATCCCCGAGTAATCAAGGGCACATTACCGACAGCTCATGGTTTGGTCAACATGTGTCAATCCAGTATGATGTCACTGATGTCAACCCTAATGTGTCCTGACGTGCATATATGAATATATGCAAATGCCCAGGAATTTTTTGAGCTACTGTGGAAAGGAGGTTTTCGGAGAACTGTAAATTTAGGCAAACTCTCATTTAGCTTCATGTACACACAAATAAATGTTCCTCAAAAGCCTGAGCACTCACAATCAAGTACAGCTAAGTTGCTTCAGTCCAGTAAGTGTTCCTCGAGGAATAAAACTGACCAAATTAAAGTTATTCTTATGTTTACTGAATGAAAACCAGCAAAGATTTCTCAGTAAAAAAGGAGAGGCATGTAAAAGACTGTGTGAAACAGGATATTCAGCAAAGTTTTGATCGTGTTGATGCAGTAGTTTTCATAGGGTTTAGGCAGTGCTGTCATGTGAGATGCAACTCTAGCCCCATCCCAGAGAAACAGCAATAAAGCTTTAGGGTGATTCACAAAATAACTAAATCCTTCTATAGGAGGCAGACAGTATAAGTCAGTCCTGGACTTTGAAGAAAGCTATCACAGTGCAGGTTTCTATCTGTCTTGTCCCTTGCCTCACACACACTGTAGCTGAACTCGTCCATTCACACTTTCCTCTCGCACCTCTCTCCGAGACCATTACCATCGCCATTATCCCACTCTTCACTCTTACTGGAGTCCAGACAGACAGAGAAACATCCAACAGACCAACACTGCAATGATCCTTATGATGGTATTAAAGTCATCATAAAATATCTGTGTAACATTAGCCATGGACAAAAGGGAAGTCAGCCAAAAATGGAAAGTAAATTGAGAGACAGATAATGCTTTCACCAACACAATCTCATGACGATTTTGAGTTATTTTATGCTTTGTTGACTAATTTATATGATCTCATTCGTACCTTTTCGTATGATTTGCTTATGCCCTATTAACAGTAATGTTTAGGGTTGGGGTTAAGGGTGGGCCTCCATGCTCAATTTCTTCTAAAAATCATACCTTTTGTAGAATTCACATCAAATATGATTTTGTCACCTTCAAAAAATTTACATTTACTAATGAGACTGGGCTGTTATTACTTTTTGGAACAACATGCACACTAAAGTTGAGGTCACAATGATTATTTTAATTATTTTAATGTATTGTCCATACTTTAGCAAAGTATTATGCACAGCTCACACAGAAGTCACTTTTCAAACCAAGCAGCTTTCTGTTGGTCAGCGCAGTGAATTTGCAGGAGAACTTTTTTTTTCCTTGTCCAAAACTCCCAATCGCAACTATTCCTATTGAAATGAATGAAACTCACCACAAAAATTCCTGAAAAATGTGTGTTTAAAGAATGAAATGAGGTCCATTTTGATGTTGACTTTTATGCAAACCCATTTCATTTTACTTTAAATTGTCTCAAACATGAGTATTTCTATCCTCTTCCTCTTCGGAATCGTTGCATTAATATGCTAGTTTTATATTCGTCACAGCAGATAAAGTGAATGGAGGGAAGCGGTTAACACATGCTTGGTTATGCTCCATGCTGTCAGGATAATGTCAGCTGAAATGGAAAGCCAGTTATTATATTTTCATAAAAAAATATGAAGACATAAGTTTTCAATGCAATTACACTAATGAATAAGAAATGTAAATAGGCACATTTTGATTTCATGCTGAAAACAGTAACTGGGAAAGACAACAAAGTGTGTGTAAATATATATGCATTTCTCATGCATGCATGACCCATTTACTCACCAAAGTTACCATTATAAATAGTTTTTGTAGAAGCTGAAACACTGAGTTCTACTCATAGTGAGATGCTTTAGCTCTTTTGTGACCATCTTTTGTGTGAAGAGATATCCGTGGGCCTTCTGTGATTGAATGCTCATATACTTTACATGGGCTTGCCTCAGATTTCACGTTAAACATAACATAAAACATGTCACGGCATGATTTCGCTTCCTTTTCCAGTAGCTCTTCTCTCAAAGGCCCTCACACTTTCTTCCCTCCGAGCTTTTCAAGAATCACACTTTTGCGTCACGGTCTTCCTGATAATGGTTTACAGCCAGAAGACAAGTGCTTGAATTAGCATGACAAGAACCTGAGTGAATGTACAATCCTTGAGCCAAATAACACACCAATCCGCATAGGTGTGATGAAGAGGGATCCAGAGATGCATTAGCATCGGAATTAAAGGGGTGGGGGGGGGGGGGGCTCCCTGTGTGTGGTTTCATCATACATTTAAAAGAAAAAAAGGTTCTGTCAACAGAATGAGCTGATCTATGCGCTGATAAGACATATTTACAGAAAGAACTATAGTGGTACCGTGGTACAGTGATGGTATCAGCCGATTTAACATGGAACTTGGAACATGGATGATTATCATTTACGGTACAGTGCTTTTAAGGTATACACTCCGAGACACACTCTAGCTATACCAATAAGTTTACATCACTTTTAGATAATTTTGCATAATTAATGATATGCTCAAATGATTTCCATGACATTTCCTGACTTGAACAATGCAAAACACAATTTAAAAAAATTCCATGGCTTTTTATTTATTTTTTTCAATCATGCATGCTTCAAAAGAGCAATGCAATTCAATATTTGCCTTTTTCTTAATCAGGGTGCAGGACTTACATTTTGCCAGAAAATAAAAAGTCAGTTTAAAGGTTTGTCTGTACAGTTCGTTAATCATTACAGACAGTTCAAACAGTAATGCATAACCTAAAGAGACACAAATACAACTTTACACAACCTACAATCAACGACCCGACTAACTGGACGGACAAAACATCATCGTCACGCATAGTGTTCGTCCAGATTGTTGACCGCCGTGGTGAACTGGCCTATAGTGGAGGAGAGGAGGTGCTTTGAGAGGAGGAGACTGCTTTGAGCACCTCACATCACTGCGAGCTCCTTAACACGCAACGCCTCGCAGTAACTTCTAGGATCTGCCGAGATTTCCACCGCATGGTCGTGGTTATTTTAACGAAACGTTCCGCGATTTGTCTGCATTCGCTATTGGATTAACAACACGATGTTCGCTCGTCGAGTTGGCGTATGATCGTATTGAAGTATCGCTCATATCCCGCAGGATATTCATGTTTTTAAAGCTACTGAGGACGCGGTGGATCCACTGACGGGGGTCAGGACGCGCGCGCTGGAGGAGGACGCGAAGGGGATTTAAACCCCATTCCTTTCCGCGCTGTCAGTAACCGAAGTGGCCTGTGGATTTGTCATATTAGCTGGATTTTAAAAAAGCCACCCCGTTTCTGAGCGGAAAACTAGGACAGCGAGCTGCAGTCCTCACAAAGGCGCTCCACGCAGCGAGCGCGCGGCGTTTCTTTCTTTCTTTTTCTGTGTGTGTGGAGGACAAAACTGCCACATGTTTGCGTGTAGATTGAGAGTTCGTTTGTGAGATTTAGTTTGGTTTTGTGTTATTTTAAGATATGGGCAGCATTTTGCATATTTGGCATAGAAAGTTATAAATTATTTTTAAAACCGCATCCCCCCCCCCACACACTATCTTTATAACAAACTTCACTCATATAGCAGTAGATGATTTTCTCCGTATAATTCAACTGTGTGCGTGAAGCTCAAAGTGTTTTTCTCTCATGACTTGGTGGCTTCCCCGTGCGATTGTTCTTTCCTGATGGGTGCCAGACCCAGCTGACGACTCTTGAACCTTTGCACCGTTTGTCCATCTCTGTAAACAGTCCCCAGTGAAGCGCGCGTGACTCCACGATGGAGCTCTTCTCCAGGAATGTGTGCGCGCTCTGGATTATGGTCCTGCTGGAGTTCCTGCTCGAAACTGTGGCGGATGAAGGTAACCCCATCATTCTATTGAACGCAACTACCTGTTGACTCCTTATAGAGAAAGATGTGTTACATATAATAGTGTCATAACACAGTATATATATACTAAACAGAAGCAGTGTTATTGTATTCATTATGCGTTGTTTTGACTGGACATTCCTCTGTTTTACATGCTTGTACGACTCAGTGGCCCTTACTGAGAAAGAATTCACGAATCTTGTGTCCAGTTAGCAGCATGGTTACATGGTCTAGTTGTGCAGTTTTTGTGACCAGTGCACTGTGAGACTGAGGGCTTGTAAAACGCTTCTGTTTAATGTAGTTGGCGTAATTGTTTAGCTTTATTGATGCAAAGAACAACTGAATAGCCTGGGTTTGTTTAATTGTTTTGTTTTTTTTCCTAAACTAATCAGTTTTTACAAAAAGACTCCTCCAAACGGGAGGATGTGGGTTTTACTTTAAAAGTAATAATTACATTTCAGAAAGTGGGGATTTAAAGTGGAGACAAATTATTATTATTATTATTTTTAATAAGTGCACTTATAATGGTTGCTACGCCCCTGCTTTCACATGTGTGGTGCTTTCAGTTTAAAGAGCTCTTTAATAATCAATATAATTTCTTTGCTCCGGTAATCACTATAGACTATGCGCTTTAATAACATTGATTTCATTCTTAAAGCATTCTTTTGTCTTCTTTCATTTCTGAAAATCGCCGTTGGGTGGATCAAACAGAGGCATAATAAGTGGAGCTCAAGTGACACGCACATGTTAAATTACAGAGAGGATGGGCGATGTATGCATGGCTTGGGTCGATAGAAATTTGAGTCCTGAAGTGTCAGGGGACATTCCATCCAGTAACCTCAATGAGTAGTCGTTTTGATCAATAGAAGGATGTATGGCTGTTCACGGAGGTTTCAGTCGGATAAAGGTGACGGTACCTGCCTGCTGTGGGTCTATCAGTTTGCCGCAGGCTGCTTAATCGACGGAGGACGGACGATTCGGATTAGTTCCGCATTATATGGCGAGGTGCACACACCTGCTCCCCGCTTGCCGAAATCAATTAACCGAGCTGTGTGACAGACACACGCAGGTGATGCTCCTCCAACAGCAACACTGGCTCCAATTAATGAGTTACTGACGCATTTCTGTCGCGGTGATTGGCTGATGAGTGTCACAAATCCAGTTTGCTCTCAAGTGTGAACGCGATCCTGCGTTTAATCCGGAACAGAGACTCTTGGATTTAGGAACTTTAATGTACCGAATCAGTACTTTGCATTACTAAATTGAGGTGTAGGGTAGTTGCATTCTCATTTAATTTAACTTTGTGTGTGTGTGTGTGTAAAAGTCGCAGCGCTTGCATCAAGACGGTTTTGCGGTAAAATGAAATAATTTATAATTATTTAAATATTTAAATATTCAAAAAATGCGTCCCAGTGACTCACTGTAAATAGAATTGTTACAATTAAAGGAAACAATTCATTAAAAATAAATCTTTCTGTCCCTATTACCGTTAAAGCAGCTTTAGAACAGACTAGAATAGAATTAGAATTAACTCATGACTAGAATTAACTCTTTGTTGACGTGTGTTTTATAGTTCTCACCACTTTTCATTTGGATTTCTGTTTATCAGCGTCTTAACACATTGATCTTATCTGGAATTTTTTCTCTGTTGCCATTACTTTTTTATTTATATATATATATATATATATATATATATATATATATATATATATATATATATATATATGTTGAAAGTAATGTGAAGACTAGCCACTCATGTTTTGACTGTTTTTAGGCCCTGCCTCTGTTTTAATTAGTTTGCATCATGAATGCTTTAACTATAGCATTTCTTTATTTCTGGTTTTACTTGCATTTGGCAGGTGTTAATTTTGGCCCCTGTTTCATACCAGAATATTGCTAAAGTCGATACGACCTGATTGGGTAACTGTACCTGATAATTCTCTAGGATGGGATGCGGGGGGCCGGGTGGAGTTGCTTTGGCACTTGTAAAGACTAATATGGTGAAGTCAGTAACAGAAGCAGCAGGGGGGAGATTGGATTTGATTCTGTAGTAACTCAAACCCCTGCGTGAGATTAAACTAATGCCAGATCTGTGAGGTTCACTGCACTGATCTCTAATTCCCTTTGTGAGGAAATATCAGCTAAAAGAGAGAGAGAGAGGTAACTGGCTTTCATGCGTGGTCAGAGCTCGGGAACTCTTCTGTCTTCCGTCTTCTGTTATCCTGGAGCAAAAAGAAAGAGCTTATCCATTCCTCCTTCTGTCACCAATTCACTTATTTCTCTCGGTCTCATTTGTGTCACTCTTCTCTGTGTCTGTCATATGCACATGCATTTCCTCTCACAGTCATGTATTGGCTATGTCTGGAATGGAATACAAAAAAATAGCAAGGCATCTAAATAAAGAATGCATGTAGGAAGCTTGCTTGTTATGCAAATTATTCATATTGCAATAATAGTAAGAGTAGTAGTTGCATGTTCAAAATGGCACACAATCATATATGTTAAGTGGTGTAGTGCTTTCTATTCTTCTCTCTTCTTTTTGAAGTGTTTAAGTTTCCCCCACTTCTCTCTCACTGCAGAAATGCACATCCCTCCTCAGAAATCCTATTAAATGGAACTGATTTTTATAAGACAGGGATTTGCATTTAAAGCAGCGCTGTCCTCTCTCCCCCGTTCTTCAGTCTCTCTTTGGTTGTTAATCCTGTGATTAGCCGCTTGAAGATTTAAACTGCGTCTCATCTCTAATCATCAATCCCGCACCTTTACTCTCTACAGAGTTACCACAGTATGTTTGTCTCAAACCCAGAGAGCTTCCAGTTGCGTATGCATGGTGGATCTCATGTGGAAGGAATCCTTCTTCAACTTTTATTCTTTCATGTGTGTTTTTTGTTTTTGACTGTGGTCTGCATTGCCTGGGTTGCCAGTCCATACACTGTGCAGATTGATAGGATGATAACAGTGCTCAAGTGGCTCTTGTTGGGATTGGGCTCCCTCCCTCTCTCCTTCTATCCATCTCTCGCTCTCTCTCTCTGACTCAGTTTTGTGTCTCTTCAGCCAGTGCATCAGTATCAATACCGCCCTGATGGATGAGGGGCTGACAGCCTAAGAGTCTCTCATTTCATCTTTTTTCTCTCTGTCTCCATCATTCCCTCCTACATGCCTCTAAAAGAGGTTGAGAATCGGCATTTAGTATGAGAGGAGACCTTTGACCTTACAGAGGCCGACACAATCAGCACAGAAGTAAGAGGACTGATCAGGTGATGGAGGAACTCCAATAATGTAGTGGGTCATTTCTGTAAGTGGACAGGCATTTGAGTAGTAACACATTTCCATAATAGAGTTGCAAACAAAGGTTTGGAAGGAGCGTGTCGTGCTCATGTAATCCAACCAATCACCCGTCCAACAGTTGACCAGGATTGATTGCAACCAACTTACAGAGCCATTTAGAGACACATTACAGCCCTGATCAGATTCTTGGCAACCCTCATGCACTGCATAAATTATGTTTTCAGTCTTGTTTCCAGTAAAAATGACTACATATCTTTAAAACAAGATTTTAGCTGAGCAGTAAAATTGTGTGGCTTAATATGTTTTTAGAGAATCTTAAATTTAGTTTGCTCTTACCTCATTGACAAATTGTTTAATCTTGTTTAATGAACGTTTAGATATTTGTGAAAGCTAGTTAGTGTTGTAATAATAGTCAACTAAACCGAACTGCTGCTGCTTGTTGATATTACTATTACACTAGTTGAAAGAAAATACATTATTTTGACATGTGGAATTGACATATTTCAAATGGATTGCATATATACACATTGTTTTTGACTGTCTTCTGAGGGTTTTGTACTTTTAGACTAGTCGACTACATAATTTCAGTTTAAACTATGTGAAATTAGTCCCTAATAGGAAGTCAGTGGTGATGATGCTGATTAGTTCTGCCTCTTGGCTGTTTCAACTAGTTGTGCCAACTAATGCAACATGTGTCACGTTTAAAAAGATTAGTTCACTGAAATATTTTCAGAAAATTCGGTCATTATTTATTGACCCTCTTGCTGTTCCAAATACATATGACTTTTGATGAACTTTGAAACACAAATGAAGATGTTTTTAATGAATCTTCTGAGATTTCTGTCCCTCCACTGAAAGTCCTTTTAACCCAAACTCTAAGGTTTCATTAAAAATATCTTCATTTGTGTTTTGGAGATAAATGAAAGCCTTATGGGTTTGAAATAACACAATGGTGAATAAATGATGACAGATTTTCCATTTTTGTGTGAACCAATCCTTTAACACAGTTTACTCAAGTAGAATGAGTTCCAGCAATCCTTGTTGGTCCTGGAACAATTTTCTTATTACTCAGGGATTTTGGGGCTATCGGCTTCAGTTTGCAGTTAGAGGCAGTTGTTTTATTAGGGTTAAAAATATGAGTGCTTGATGTTGTTCCTAAACCAACAAAAGCCTCGAGATACTTCATAGAATTTAACTCCTTAAATAGTCTTTGACAAAACACTCATTGTGTGACATGTAATGTTCAGTACACCAAAACGAGATTGTCTGTTAATTGATTAGCTGCTCATACAAAGACATCGCCTGAATTCATTCTGTTCAAAAACAAAGTTTAATTGCCCAACACATTACATACACACAATTATTCTATATCTACATGTACAGATTTCCTGTAACACATATGTTAACTTTGGTAGTCCGATACGTTGTTTATCATCTCTAGCCATCTGAGTTTCTGTCCATGTCTTACTGCAAGAGCTCTAATGACATTTCATTTTGCTTTAATTGATTGCAACTCTATGGGATGAAAAAATTACCCGACCCATTTTCTCAAGTAAATTTATCACGTACATCAACAAATCTGCAAACCCGTCATGCTTTGCAGGAAGTTTTGTGAAGAGATAAACAGAGCAATTTTTGCAGGTAAGGTATGTGAACCTTTCCACTAATCTCGTCATATATCACGTTCTACTTTTCAAACAGAGCACAAGCTCTCTCGTCTGAATCGCGTGTCAGTTCCCCCATTGGGGCCCAGTGTGAGATCTCTCTTATCCCAAAAAAACTATCCTTTTTCTGCGCCTCTCTCGAGCTTGCACTCCCTCACTTGCCCCCTGTTGGCGACTGCACGTTCAAAGCCATTCATCTTCTCTGTAGTTCACAGCACGTGCCTCCTGCTTCTGCGCTTTCCCTCTCTCTCCGTCCTGTGTGTACCTGCGCGATCCCCTACATTTCCTCCCGGTGCAGCCTTGCTGGTTGCCTTTTTGCTGTTTCTTAATTAACTGCATAACCAGCCTAAACCTAATACTAAAATCTGATTGGCTGATGGGAATATTCTACACCTTATGTGAATATAACCTAATTCATTAGGGTTATATTCATAACCCTAATGAATTAATTCACAGATAAACCATAGGGATAATTTACTCTTGAAGTGCCTTTGTTTAGATGGAGAATGTAACACATATAACTAAAACATCTGCACTATGGTGTTTGGGTGCGCTTAAAATAGGTCAGGTGTGTGTGTGGAGCGGATGAAGTGTGAGCATAGACAAAAACATAGGAGCTTGTTTCCACTGACAGAAACTGTTGCATTCTGGGTGATTATCAGACATGTTTGCTTTTACATACACACACTGAAAAAGGAATTGTTGAGAGAACTTAAAAATTCAGCGCATGATGTATTCAGATTTTCGGTTCTCTTAACTGTTGTTTTTTTTTTTCACTAAATGCAAAGTGCTTCATTCATCAAGGGAACTACAGATTTTGTGTGTAGTGCATTTTTTCGTCAGTATGTGAAGTGAAATATGCTATCTTTGTTTCTGATGGTGCAATCACATTACAAAGCAAAGATATCTGGAATATAGAAGTGTATTTTAGAATATATAGACCTCAGCACTTGACACGCAAACCCCCCAAAACGAATAATAATGACAGCAACAACAAAAACTTCACTCACAAACCATTAACATTTCTTAACAAAACCTCTGGGTTTGACAACATTTGGGAGAATTCTGATGGTCTTTGATGTAGTTTGCCCTCATTTTGTGTTGTGATCATTTTGACTCATAGAGGACTTTCTTTTTCCTGAAAATGCTTGTTAATGTTATCACATTGGACTAAAACATACTAAATTTGCTCACACAGGGCATAACAACTTCCCAAAATTGTTCTGATAATGTTGGTACTTTTGTGGAGATTTCTTTCCGATCTCTTTACAAAACAAATGCTTTTATATTTCCCTTTATGCTGTGAATTTATTATGTGTGATAATATTGCCAAAATTATATTTAAAAAATGTTCAATCAGCTCCAAAAATAAAAAAAAATAAATACAAAATATGTGCTGATTGAATGAAAACATGCTAACAAAAAGATTAAATAAAGATTTGGTGATAATATAGCACAATGAGAAATTTACAATTAGTTTTTAAAAGATCTGTAATTTTTTTCACCAAATTAGGTAAAGGATTTTCAGCACAGCAAAGGGTTCGAGTAATTTAAAATCCTATTTTTGACTCAAAAGTTAATATATATATGGTTATTTGTTTACAGTGCAGAAAAGCTACCACTGGGACACACATTTGTTAAGCTGAATGAGAACATGCCAAAATGATTTACATAGAGTTAAATATAACTCCTATATCCCATTTCAATTTAATTAAAACAAAAGCATTTAATATATGACACATTAGGACATATTTTGTCTTATTTAGCTCACTTCTGGGGACAAATTTGTTCCTAAAGAATTGCTATATAAACTCACGAATGAATGAAGAGGTCAAATAATACTTTATTATAATGTATTTTCATGAATTTGTTCTGTGTAAGCACAAACCTCTTCGTGCTCAAGTCGTCTGATTTCAGTGAAAGCTTGGTTAGAAATTGAGGGATCAGGAAAGAAAGGAGATGGAGAAAACAAAAGATTGAAAGAGGAGAGTCATGCAGAGAGTGTATTATGTATCAGATATCTGCTGGGGTTATGCTGGGCCAGTGTGTGTGTGTGTGTGTGTGTGTGTGTGTGTGTGTGTGCAACAGACAGGAACAGTCTGCTTTCTCTGTTCACACACCGATCAAATCAGCACGCCTCCTGGCTCCCACTGACACATACTCAATGTGTGTGTGTGTGTGTGTGTGTGTTGGAGTGGATGTGATTAAGGGTCAGTTTTTGTGTGTGAGTGTGTGTGTTTATGATGTACCGTGTGAGTAGCCATATGGGGATGTGATGATAATAAAAGCTGTGATGGTAGCTGATGGCCTGCACATCAATAGAGCTCAAGAGCTCAACAGATTGCAAAGGAAGTCCTTAATTATGGAATGAAAGATGAGTCACTATATAGTGCACAGTACACTAGCTTGGGCTTTTATCCAATTTAGTGTAAACAATCTAACTTATAAAAGCCTAACAGAAATTACAGAAAATCAGTTGATATTTTGGTTTATTCATCAAAGGAAATGCAAGGCCAAGTTGAGTGCATTGCACAGTAGTGTGTGTGTGTGTGTGTATGTGTGTGTATGCATGTTTTGGTGACTTCTTCATGCAGCCAGAAATGCTGATTTTATTCATAGTAAATACATAGTATAAGTATATTTGGAAATGGGTGTTTCACATTTAAATAGTTTTAGACTTTTTTAGAAGTTGTGTTCATCTGTGAAGATTACCATGATGAACAAAATGTGTATGATTCATTAACTTTTATGGTCACAGAGCTTATTTTCTGCACTAATCCAAAAGCCAGTGGAAAAATCCTGTTTGGTTTTTGTCAAGGGAAGCAAGGTGATGCAAACTTGCATGTTGGCCTACGAAAAAGTTTTGCACAAAAATGATTCCTCTTAAAAACTGAAGCGTGCTTATGCTAGATTAACGCAATGACACAAGTTAAATATGTACAAACGTCTTTATGCTTTCAATGCAACTGTCACTTTTGCATTTGAATACTTACATAGACTATTTTTCTTGATGAATATCTTGTTTCACTATCAGATCACAGAAGTATGTGCAAATGCAAATCATTTCAGTCTCTCTCTCTGTCATTTTCTCCCAACAGCAATACAAGTGCAAACACTGTCTAGCATGCGTTTGCTCATAGGCTGTCTGCTAGGGAACCAATCCACACTCAAAGATGCGTCAGCCTAAATGAAGTATGTAAACAAGTTGAGACGAGCGAAGTGTTGTTCATTTGTTAAGCGTGGGCTTAGGAGCGGTCGGCTTTTCTTTCACATGCCCTGGTTCAGTGACAGCATAGTAACAGGGGCAAATCATTTCTCATGGTGGTCTCTATAAGAGACTAGGCTTGTTTTCATATGACAGCGTGAGAAGCTGGATTTTGTCTGTACAAGCTGCAGATGTTTAAGCGCTTTCAGTGAGTTAGGCAGGTTGGCTTAATCTGCTTATGTTGTAAAAGGTTTGTGTGTAGAAGCTAAAAATCGTCAAACTTAATTGATAAATGAGGTCGACTAGTGGAAATTTTCTTAATCTTAGTGTTTTTTTAGCTTGGCATGCTAAAATCTGAAAAAGAAAAGATTTTAGGGTCGTACCCTTTATTATTACATTGTAAAAAAAAATTACACACTTAAATACACTTTTAAAAGTGCACTTGTAAAAATTTTCAATTAAAAGGTTGGCTCTTAAGTACATTTTATATCATGTTTTTATGATTTCTTGTTGTTCTTTAAGTAGGTGCACTTTTTTGATGTTGACTAACATACTAAAGCACATGTAAAGTATTTAATTATAATTTTTACTGTAGTGTGTTATATGATATTACATTCGAAGTTAATGCATTTTAAATGTACCGAAATGCAACTTCATATTTAGAAATGTGTAATTACAAGTGTACATATAGAATTGATAAAATACAGGTTTCAATAAAACATTTAATATATTTTAGTTCAACGTAAAAGTCAGTGCATTCAGCAGTCCACTTTAATTATATTTCAATGACAATAGTTTATAATTATGAAATTACATATAAAAATAAGTCCTACTTAAGTGGGTCAAAAACAATCTAAAGATAGGATAATTGCATTTCATGTAAATTTAAACTACAATAAATTGTAATTTAATTGAAATTAAGCATCTGACAATATCACATTCTTTTCACATTTAAGTGTGTTCTTTTAAAGTGTATTACTTCCGTAATAATAACTCTTTGTAAAAATATGCAAATAAAAGTGTTAAGTTATAGTTCTGTTATCTGTCAGTGAAACGAGATATCCAACTGTAGGCCAGGATGTTATGAGTCATAAAATGATCTACATGTGAAAAATGAGTGTAACATATGAATGCAGTCTGGTGGGAAAGAGAAGTAAGATCGCTTGATGATATTAGCTAGAACGGAGAGTCATTTGAGAGTCTGAATAAGTTATCGCGCTTGATGAAAGATTAGAAAGACAAACTTTTGTTTTCTTTGGAATAACGTGTGCAGATGAACCAATAAAACCAGGAATGTTTACTGAGAAAGGAAATACGGTCCATTTTAATCTCCAGCTAATCGTTTAGACAGCGATTTTGCGAGTGTGTGTGGTTTTGTGCACCCGGGAGCATCTGTAGTCCAGGTGTGTGTCAGTAATAAACCAGCAGACACACAAACATCCTATTAACTGCGCGTTTCTCTTCACTATGTGTTCATCTCCATCCGTCTCGTCCTAATCCCGGTTTTCCCTTTCATCTCCGCTCTGCCACTCGCTCTCCTTGGCCTCAATTCTTCACCCTTTTTCTACCCCTCATTTCACTTTCTCCTCTCTCTCTCTCTGTCTCTCTCTCAGTAATTGGCACTGTCTCTTTTCCTTAATTAAAGTGAAAGACTAATTGTAGCCCAGGTCTGGTCTTCTGTCATTTACCTTTGAGAGAAAGTGAGGAAGTGTGTCTATAATTAAAGAGGCACACAGGAAACACTCAAGGCATGATATCAGCTCAAGGTCACATAACAGTTAAAAAAAATGATCCTCTGCTAAATAAAATTGAGGGTAAATGGAGAATTTTGCATTTCTAATCAGAATCTCTCAGGACTAAACGAGTTTGTTTTCTTATTTTGTATCAGCAGCTTACTGTATATCAACAGTTGTCCCATTCGATTGTGAAATTTGCTATTTGAATGAATCATTTTGACAATTAATTTTCCCGTATGTTGAAAAGCAACCTCTGAGCAATTAATTTTCCACTGAGCTTTTCCAGACACACACTCATACGGAGGACGTGAAGCAGACACACTCATACACTTTACCTGTAGAGGTGAGAAAGGAACGAGACGCTCACACACTCGTCTAAACGCACGACATGCTCTGACACAAACACAGTCACGTCCGCCGTTATTCATATTCTCAGACTGTTGAATCACATACACACACACAAGGTTTCCATGTTTTATGACTCATTCCACAGGCGTAATGGTTTTTATATTGTACAGATTGTATTTTCAATCCCCTTACAATAACCCTACACCTTAACACACACAAATACAGTTTGACGAAAACGTCATTCTGGAAGATTGAAAAAATTGTTTCCTCGTAGGGACCAAAAAATGTTCCCACAAGGACAGAATTTACTGGTATTACTATACTTGTGTGAACTTTTGGTGCTCATGATGAAGGAAATACCAGGTACACACACACACACACACACACACACTGCCGTTCAACCGTTCAGGAACAGTAAGAGTTTTTGTTTGTTCAAAAAGTGACAGTAAAGGCATATCATGTTGCAAAAGATTTCTATTTCAAATAAATGCTGTTCTTTGATCTTTATATTCGACAGAGAATCTGGAATCAAGTGCATCACACTTTCCGACACTGTTTTAAAATTTATAATAATCAGAAATATGTCATTGAAATTCATGAAATCATCATATTATTCTGATTTCTGAAGATCACATGGCACTGAAGATTGGAGTAATGATGAAATACATCACAGAAATACATTACCGTTTTCAACACATTCACATATAATACAGTTATTTCAAATTGTAATAATATTTCACAGTAATACTGTCTATTGTGTTTTTGTCTGAACAAAAGCAGCCGTAGTGAGCACAAGAGACTTCTTTGAATAGTACTTTTGAATAGTGAACACACCTGGTCAAACTCCTGTCACGAAAGCCTGGTGTAATTATCTTTTATTTCCTGACCCACTGGAACATTATACTGCTCAGAAGTTGCTCTTTCAGAGCTCAGGAGAGATAATGGAGGGCACGGTCCTCAGATCGTTTTTATTTTATTTAAAGATACAATTGTTGAACACACCTCAGATAACTTTGTAGAATTTTATGACAAATGCTCATATAAGATTTTCTGTTTTCTTGATTGCAGACTTTGTATGTTGGCAATTCTGAGTGCAGTTTGAGATATTAAGATCTCTGTCTTTTTCTCAAAATCGACTTGAAGTCACATTGCTTTCTAGGAGACACAGCTAAGATGTAAAAGAGTCTCTCTTGTGAATTTGCTGCAGGTTTCTCACTGAAGCACATTACGGTGAGATTCGTGTTAGAGTTGTGTGGTACAGTGTGTCTAAATAAGACCACTACATTAAACGGGTAAAAAAAAAAAAGAGAAAAAAAAACAAGCAGAAATTGCCCACCGGTAGCCTAGTTCATCAAAACAGCAGCCGTCAGCCGCTCCCGATGATATCAGGCCAGGGACTCATGGACAGATGTGTGTGTGTGTGTGTGTGTGTGTGTGTGTCAGGTGAGTGATAATCCCGGTGTCAACTCTGGAGTCCTGCTGTGTCTAACCTATTTTTTTTTGAGGCGAGCCATAAGGAGAAACACACAGTCGCTCACACAAACACACACTTTTCCTGCCCCATTATAAGTAATGATAGAGCAGACAGCAGGATATGGCCCACTGTAATTACACACACACACACACACACACACACCGTAACAGACCATAATCTACACACACATCACACACCGTAGTCCTCAGGAACCTGGTGTTCATACACACATACTTCACAGATGAAGCTCCAGGTCATATTTTATATCAACAACAGAAGTGAAAGAAAGAAATAAAATAACTATTAAATAAACAAAACAAAAAAAAACTAAGAAATTATATTTTGAAAACATTTATTTTTTTTTGGACCATTAGGGTTTATGCATTTATACTTTTTACAGAATTTTACAGATTTAATTTAATTTTTCATTTAAGTTTTTGTAATTTTATGTACTTTGGTATGTTGTATTTGTATTTTAAATATAACTTTTTATGTTGAATTAGTTTTATTTTAGTTTAAGTTTATTTAGTTTAAGTTAGAAATTTTACTACTTAGAATTGTCATTTTAATTAAAAATAACCCCAATTCATATTGCAGTTGTGAAATTATTAATTTTAATATTAATATCAGTTTTTTTTTAATTAGTAATGATAAAAGGAATTTTTTAAACATTACACAAATGAGAGTTTAGTTTGAAAGTAATACATTTTTAGAGATGTAACAATGCAAAAAAATAACTAAAAGCGTGCTTTCTTTTTTGTATGCAACATATAATTTCCTGTATCTTTTATTGATTTTTGGAATGAATTATGATCTGGGAATGTTCTCAACAGGTTTGATTCACCCGTGTGCGTGTGTAGTTTAATGTAAACGAGTCTGTAATTAGTTTTTCCTCTGAACTCGGAGCACAACTCACAGTGGGAAATCACCTTCAGATATCCGTCCTGTCTCAATCCCTCTCTCCCTCTCTCTGTCCCTCTTCTCCCTCTCCAGCACTCTTCCCCTCTCATCCCTCTTTCATCCTCTCCTCCGGCCTCCCGGGCGCTGCTCGCTTTGATTCTCGGAGCTGGACGGTGGTTATCATCCGTCCGCAGCCTCTCGACATCAGAGCGATGGAGGGAAGCGCTCAGAGATAAAGAGTGTGACGGGGACATATGGAGTTATTGAGAAGAGAAATGGAAACGGACGGATGGCAAGAAAGGAATGTGAAATCTGAAAGCAGGGAAAGCAAAAGTGATAGGGAGAATAATGAGAGCGGGCGGGAGAAATGTGTCACTGAGAGAGAAAGAGCACATGCCAGTTTCTCCCGGAGGCCCTGCGCGCTCAAATATGGTTTTTTGGGTATTAATTTGAATATTGATGTGATTCTGAGGTGAACACCAGCAACAGGAAGCTTCCAGTCCTCAAGACAAACTCCGACCCAGATACACAATCAGATAGAGACTGTGTTAACTACTCACAACATGAAAGAAAACTCTGTTGCTACTGCCATTTCAGCAAGACTTAAAAAATATATTTTACTCACACAAACATTTGACATACTGATGTCATCATGTAGCAGCAATGCATCAAACAAAAATCTGAAGTTATTGACTGTTTTACATATTACACAAGTATATACTGCACAGTAAGAAATGTACATTTGGAGTATAGTCAGTGTTCCCCAGCAGCCATGTGTGCTTAAACAACATCTTTTTGTCTCGCCATGATGCTTTTCTGAGGTGTAAACCAACAGAAAGCTTCCAGTCCCCAACACAAGTCTCGACCCAGATACATACAGACAGAAACGCGTCGATTCCATCTAAACTCTTAACAGTCATGGGGAAAAAAAGAAAAGAGTATTAAAGGTGTTCCTCCTCAGAGATGAGGATAAGAAAGAGTTTGAGCGAATAACGGCGGAAGAGAGAGAAAGAGAGAGAGAGGAATATAGTCTGTGGTAGTATTTTTAGATCAAAGGATCTTTGTGATTGAAGCCGTTTTTAACCGTGCGATGGCTTTAGGTGGTCACATGACCAGCACAGCAACCTCAGGGCCAGAAATGTGCACGGAAGTCTGAATGAATGCCTGATTAAAACCCATCACCAGCATCAATAAGTAATGACCAACAGCCAGTTCAAACCAAAAATGCAATCGAGAGAGAGAGAGAGAGAGAGAGAGAGAGAGGAAATGGATGAAAGGAAGGATGTTCACTGGAAATTAAATGACCATCATTCACCGCTGGGTTGAAACTCTATATATTGGTTTTGTATTGTGACTGTATATGTGTGTGAGTGTAAAATTAGGCTGTGTCCTTGTTCCCATGTACGTCGGTTTCCATGTGGGATACTGCAGCTACGCAAGTCGCTATAGAGAGAAAAACGCCCATTGTTTCCAGATTTGTTTTTGCTGGCCATGATTTGATAACCAAACCATCGAACTTCGGGGAGCTTCACTTGCCCTCTGTGTGCTCGGAGGAAAAATGTCATTGTTCAGATGTTGCCGTGTCATATCGTGCTGAAAAAATGGCAGATCTGCATGATTTTCCATGGGTTTTAATGGCGCTGCTGCTTTTGTTAATGGACCGGTAAAAACAAATGCTCTGGTGAAGCTGAATTTTGTCATTTACTCACCCTCAAGTTGTTCCAAACCTGTATGAATTTCTTTCTTATGTTGAACACAATTCAATTCAAGTTTATTTGTATAGCGCTTTTTACGTTACAAATCATTACAAAACAACTTTACAGAAATTTACATTTCTACAATATTTAGTATTAACTTAAAAGTGGTGAATGTCAGTTTGCGCGCATATGACAGGATTTTTCAGAAAAATTAATACTAGTGTAGTCAGCCAGATGATGAACATTATTAACAGCAATTATTATATGATGCAGTCACACTTGTAGCAATATTTGTCAGTTCTGTTTGTTGATTCAAGGTTAGCATCATCTGAGGTCCTCTGAGGGTCAGCATCATCTCTTCTCAGGTGTTCTGGATCCATACTGGAGCTTGTGTAAATCCTAGTTACCAAAACAGAGAAACAAATAGAGACATCATTAGCATAGCTGCTGATCCAACAAAGTAAAATTAATTAATTTAACCCAAGCTTATCAATAAAAATGCACATTTGATCAGATACAACTACACTCACAATTTAAGAGATGCATTATTCGAATGCTCGGCGAAAGAGATGTGTTTTTAATCTAGATTTAAACAGAGAGAGTGTGTCTGAACCCCGAACATTATCAGGAAGGCTATTCCAGAGTTTGGGAGCCTATTGTGAAAAAGCTCTATCTCCTTTAGTGTACTTTGCTATCCTAGGAACTACCAAAAGTCCAGCGTTTTGTGACCTTAGGGAGCGTGATGGGTTGTAGCGTGGTATAAGGCTAGTTAGGTACGCAGGAGCTAAACCATTTAGGGCCTTATAGGTAAGTAATGATAATTTGTAACTGATACGGAACTTAATAGGTAGCCAGTGCAGAGACTGTAAAATTGGGGTAATATGATCATATTTTCTTGACCTGGTAAGGACTCTAGCTGCTGCATTTTGGACTACCTGTAACTTGTTTATTGAAGAAGCAGGACAACCACCTAGAAGTGCATTACAATAGTCCAGTCTAGAGGTCATGAATGCATGAACTAGCTTTTCTGCATCAGAAACAGGTAACATGTTTCGTAGCTTGGCAATGTTTCTAAGATGGAAGGATGCAGTTTTTGTAACATTGGAAATATGATTTTCAAAAGACAAGATACTGTCTAATATAACACCCAGATTTTTGACTGTAGAGTAAGAAACAGTACATCCGTCTAGTTGCAGATTGTAGTCTACTAGATTCTGTGTACTGTTTTTTTGGTCCAATAATTAATATCTCAGTCTTATTACCAAGGGGCAACATGTATATTGAAAATAGAAGGGGACCTAGGACGGATCCTTGTGGCACTCCATATTTTACTGGTGATAAATGAGATGACTTCCCATTTAAGTAAACAAAATGGTAGCGATCGGACAGGTAGGATCTAAACCATCTTAGAGCCTGCCCTTGAATACCTGTATAGTTTTGTAATCGATCTATGAGTATGTCATGATCTATGGTGTCGAACGCAGCACCAAAATCAAGTAAGACTAGAAATGAGATGCAGCCTTGGTCTGACGCAAGAAGCAGGTCATTTGTAATTTTAACAAGTGCAGTTTCTTTGCTATGGTGGGGCCTGAAACCTGACTCAAATTCTTCATACAGATCATTTTTCAATTGAGCAGACACAACTTTTTCAAAAATTTAAGACATAAATGAAGGATTTGAAATAGGCCTATAATTTGCCAGTTCACTAGGATCTAGTTTTGGTTTCTTAATTTTTAGGGTGAACTATCCCTTTAAGCATTTTAAAGAGAGACGGTTTCTTTTACTGTATTAATATTATATTATCTGTAAGTACTCACCCTCAGGCTGTTCCAAACCTGTACGAATTGCTTTCTTCTGTTGAACACAAAATAAGATATTCTGAAGAATGTTGGTAACCAAACAGTTGATGGTAGCCATTGACCTCGATAGTATTTATTCTTTCCATACTATGGAGGACAATGGCTACCATTTGGTTACCAACATTCTTCAAAATAACTTATTTTGTGTTCAGCAGGAGAAAGAAAGTCCAGCTTTTTTTTTCTTTCTTGGAAAAACATCCTTTTAAGATGTGAAGTACACTTTTTTTAACACACAATTAAGCAAACAAGGCTAAATTTAATTTTATTGATTAAGTTATTTTGAACTCTTTCTATCTTGTGTGTGACAGAAGTCCTGATGAATACGAAGACAGAAACATCAGATCTGAAGTGGACAACAAACTCTGGCTCTAAACCTGAGGTGAGACCTGACCCCTCCATGTAGACCAAAACCCCAGTCAATGTTAACATAAATATGTTATTACAGCCCATCTCCTTCTTTTGTGCAGTGGGAGGAGATCAGCGGTCTAGATGAGGAGAGCAACAGCGTGAGGACCTATCAGATCTGCCAGGTCGACGGCTCGTCCAGTCACTGGCTGCGCAGTAAGCTGATCGAGCGCCGAGAGGCATCGCAGGTGTACGTGGAGCTGATGTTCACCATGATCGAATGCTCATCGCGAACCACGCACCACCGATCCTGCAAAGAGACCTTCAACCTTTACTACTACGAGAGCGACACGGATGATGCGACTGCAACCCACCCCGCGTGGATGGAGAACCCATATACCAAGGTGAGAAATCAAAGACAGAAAGATATGTAGACACACTTTTTTCCTTAAAAAGACGTACATTTTAGCATACTTCTTTTAAAAAGAGTTTATGGGAATAATATCTGTTAAAAGAAAATACTTATATGCAAACTGTATCTAATGTTTTCAGACACTTAATTGCATGCAAATAATTTATAGAATAATATTAAATTACATTTAGAGTGCTTTCTTCTTAAAGACTTAAAGTACACTAAGGTCTCTTTATATCATTACTTCTATTGTCTTTAAAGTATGGTTAAAGTCACTGCTGAATGTACTGACAAGCATTCATGGTGAACTAAATTGTACTTTAATGTAATTTCTGTTGAAACTTGTGAGGCACTTAAAATATTTTTTGTAATTACACGTAATGAAGTTGCAATTTAGTACTTTTAAACTAAAAATGTAATATTGAATAACACGCTACAATTAAAATTATAATCAAGTTCATCAAATGTGCTTTAGTGTGTTAGTCAGCACATCAAAGTGTACTGTTTTAAATTATAATTTAAACAAATGCACTTTAAAGAAAAACTTTCAAAACATTTGACATTTCACTTTAAAATATAGTCATGAAAATGTACTCTAAGAACACTTAATTTAATTCATCATTTATATATATATATATTACACTTTTGTGCACATTGAGTGCAGTTAAGTGCACTTATTAAAGTATAGGGAGTATAACACTAAAATGACTGTAGATAGCACATCATTTGTGCTCGGGAGACTTTGATGAGAAATGTTTGAGATCACACTTTGAATAGGGTTTGGGTTATTATTGAAGTCTGTAGAGGTGATGTGAGATCATCCATTAAATCTCAATCCATCTATGTGGTCGGCTCTCGTTTAGTCTCATGGGAACAATTGATTTTTCTCTTACTAGTGTTTACGGTATCTCTGCTTCCATTAGGTCGACACGGTGGCTGCGGACTTCCTGCTGCGCAAAGGTGGAGAGAAGAAGTTTAATGTCAAAACGCTGCGTTTGGGCCCTTTGACCAAACGTGGATTCTACTTGGCGTTTCAGGCCCAGGGCGCCTGCATGGCGCTTCTATCTGTGCGTGTCTTTTTTAAGAAGTGTCCGGCTCTCACACGCTCACTATCCGTCTTCCCGGAGACTGTTCCACGCTCGCTGGTCCAGGAGGCTGTGGGCCAGTGTGTGGCCAACGCAGTGCAGCCTGGACCCAATCCCAGACCGCCCAAGATGTTCTGCGGGGAAGATGGACAGTGGGTGGACCAGCCCACCACCACCTGCACTTGCCTGCCGGGCTTCGAGGCCAGCCATGGAGATATGGAGTGTAGAGGTGAGTGAGAACACAGATGATGAGCTGAAGCCAAAGATCCAGCCAAATCTCAGTTCAGTTTAACAGTTCTTTGATGTTTCTTATTTAAATATCATGGAATGTTCATTACGGCTGATTCTGGGCTCAGTGTATTGTGTTGCTATAATGTGTCACTACCTTGGAGTAGCATTTAGTTTAGTTTTTTTTTGTTTTTGTTTTTATAAATCTCTTATACTCATCAAGGCTTCATTGGTGTGATCATATAAATACAGTAAAATATTATTATAATTTAAAATAACTGTTTTCTATTTTAATATATGTTCAATTGTCATTTATTCCTATGATGCTCCGCTGTATTTTCAGCATCATTCCTCCAGTCTTCAGTGTCACATGATCTTCAGAAATCAGTCTAATATGCTGATTATTATCAATGCTGGAAACAGGTTATATTTTTGTGGAAACCACAATGTGTCTATTTCACGATTATTTGATGAATAGAAAACAGCATTTATTTGAAATTGAATTCTTATGTAACTTGACAAATATCTTTGAAAAAAAAAAATGGGTTAAAAAAATTATGTATTGAATCTAATACAATTTTTACTGTAGTGTATTTTCTATTAAAACCTGATCATGAAAAATTACAGTGGAATATTTTCAGTTGAACATAATCTGTTAACTAACAATGGCGTTAATTATGTCGCAAGTAAATACTGTTGTACAATCTGATTTAATAATGATAAAGATTTCAGAGCTGGTCTTCCTTCCAGTTCGTCCCATAGGAGATCGAAGGTCAGGCTAAACACATTGCATTGTGGAGACTCACAGTGTGCTCTGGTTGAATGATACACATTTTGTCAAATGTAGCTGGGTTCTCATGCATACGAAACAATTTCTTACTGTGCACCGTATGCAGCAGACAGCAGCTCACCCTTCTGAGCATAAACCCCCATCTTTATAACTACTGTCACAAATGTATAATGAACCTGACAGACTGTCGAGTACAGAATATTTTACAAAAGCACACACTGCTTTTCTATCTTAAGAGTACATTTTAAGGACGTTTAAACTGACCACGACTGCAACTTCAGCACTGATAAGAGGCCAGAGAGACGGTAAAGGACAGATTGGACTGAATTAGACAAAGTCTGTGACACTTGAGAAAGAGGGAGAAGGGTGAGATGAAGGTCTCACAGAAAAGCCGTTTAGACCAGAGGAAGTGGAGATGCTCGCTGTGGAGAAATGAGAAGAGAGGATTATTTCATCAGTGTCCTACAGCTGGACACATTTTCACTCACTATGACATTACAGTCCTGTGCATCTGGGGTGCATTTACATTTCTGCATTCGGCAGACACTTGAATCCAAAGCCCTGTACACGTCTGGCCATTTCAGATGAATTGCAGAAGCATTCTTTTATCAAAGGGCTAAATCACCAGTCTTTGATCGTTTAATGTGACATGCTCACAGATGACAGATGAATTGCTTTTCTGATAAATGTTAGTCTTCAATGTGTCAGATATTTTGGGTCACAAGACCAAAAAAGTGAGATTGCATTCATGACTGCCATCTTTTGAAGAATGAATAAAGACCACAGCGACACAGATAAGACATACACTAGCTTTAGAGAGTTTAGGGTCGATAAGATTAAAAACAGTAATATATAAGTGTTGTGGGAAGCCTTTTATGTTCACAAAGGCTGCATTTAAGGGCAGCAAAAACAATAATATTGTTTATAATATATTATATATAATTATATAAATATATTATATATATTATATATAAAAAAAATTATATATACCAAATATATTGTAAAATGTAATTTATTTCTGTGATGCACAGCTGTATGTTCAGCATCACCACTACAGTCTTCAGTGTCACATGATCTTCAGAAATCAGATAATATAATATACTACTATTTACTGTTAAAAAAAATCTAATCTTGAAAGCTAATAAAACAGCATTAATTTGAAATAGAAATCTTTTTATACATATAATGTCTGAATAAAAGTATTAATCTTTTTGTCAATAAATACTGTCCCAAGCTTTTGAAATATACAAAACTCACTTCTATTTGACATCTATTGTAAGTTTATGACAGCAAACACGTTTTTCCTTCATTTTACAGCGCTCAGTGATTCACAATGGTTTTCTGTGGTAATGGGCAGCACATGTTGCAGGCATGTAGATCTAGCTTGAGTTGACAGGGAAAAAGGATTTAACCGGGAAAAAATAATTTAATTTGAGTAATCGCGTCTCTCAGTGGAGTGGATCGGTCCAAATCCTCACCGTTTTCCAAAATGACTTCAGCTCTGTAAGTTTCTTGTGTTGGGTGGGGTGTTAAAGTCTATACTCGTCTGTTAAACACCGCAGCTGTGCTTTCTGTGGGCGTGGACCCCTGGAGTTCACACACACACACACACACACACACACACACACGCACACACACACACACACACACACACACACTCAATGACTTACTCAGCATTCATCCACTCAAACACACTACATCTGCTGTTCATCCCTTTCTTCCACACACCCACCCACCCACACACACACACACACACACACACACAAAGGCAGAGTATAATAGTGGCGCCTGCAGACAGGGATGTGTCCAGTACAAAGCCACTGTGATGACATGACCAATTAGGTATGAGCCGAGAGAATAAGAGAAAGAAAGTAGGGAATAAAAGAGAGAATACCGGACTTTATTGGGCAGGTGAAACCAAAGTTTAATCCATTATAATATCTGAAGGTTTGTTTTCATGTGTTTTAATGCATTTGCAATTTCCAAAGGTGTAACAATGAATAGATAAAATAAGTATTATGCTCTATTATAACCATGGTTCACGAGATAATATGATGCATTATAAGGTGCATTAAATTAAAACTACTTTTATAATGCATTATATATGAAGACTTTAAGTAAAGTGTTTTCAATAATCACATTAGGCTGAATGCAGATAATATCACTTTTTCAGAAAGCATTTCCTTTAGTTTTATTTATGCAGGATTAGTTTTCTAAATGGCAGATTATTGTCATTCGATGTACAGATCTGGATGGGATTGGACTATTTGTGGTCAATTAATAAATGATATGTTTAACACATTATGTGTGTAATTAAGGGAAGGAATGAAGAAAGATGAGGATCGTACCTGACGCTGCATGTAATCGATGTAATTGTCTTTTAGCGTCGACTTGGTTGCCAGCAGCACTCGCAGGACCACACAGAAAGCTTGCAAAAAGAAAAAGTCCTCCAGGCAGTTTAACAAGAAAATTAGCTTTAGTTATAGCATTCAACGAAGATTAAAAATAAACGAGGAGAGGAGTTGTGAAAACAATAATATACCGCAATCACAGACATTCCTATCTGGGCAAGATTGGTTTTCTCTGAGGATCCTCTAGCAAGAAAAAAACACCAGTAATTTGCTCAGTCATTTTGTCTTTTCCCCTGAGGCTGTGGATTGGATTGGATTCAAATCAGTGTGTGTCTATAAAAAATAAAATTTGCCTTGAGAAAAGGTAATCAGAAGTTAGACTCATTACTGTTCAGCACAATTTAAGGTCGGTATGATTTTTCTTTCTTTCTTTTTGAGAAAGAGAAATGAGCTTTTTATTAATAAATGTTATTACTAAATTGATGAGAAGTGTCATTAAAACATGTCACTTTTCAAATAAATGCTGTTCTTTTGAACTTTCAGTTCATCAAAGAATCCTGAGAAACAAAAATATTGAGCAGCACAACTGTTTTCAACATTGATAATAATCAGAAATGTTTCTTGGACAGCAAATCAGCACACACACACACACACACACCAGAGTTAAGCTGCTTTAACTGGGAGGATAATTCAGACCACGTTTTTGTCTGAGTGAAACTGATGCTAATCAAATCCAGATGTGTTTCCATCAATACGAGGATTGTGGAGAACTGATTATGAAACAAACTCGTCTGTTTCTATCTCATGAGACTCTGCATTGCTCCTTCATACGTGTGTGTGTGCATGTGTGTGTGTGTGTGTGTGTGTGTGTTGTAAGTACATGTCACACCAGCTACTAAAGTTTCTTGGGTGACCTGAATGCGTGTGGGTTTTTCTGCTGAAAGTGTCAGTCGCTAGACTATAATTAAGTGACTGAGTGGCTAAACATGCAGAAGAGCCTGATCATATTTCATATATCATTCACCGGACTTTGCCATACAGAGATTCAGAAGCGGTTTCAAGCCTGAATCAAACCAGCATCAACTGAAATAGACACCAGCACATGTTTGGATTTGTTGTCTAAATGATTGTTTAAATGTTGATGCAAAAAAGGACAAATGAGGTTTGTGATTAAGATGGCAAGAGTGTGTGTGTGTGTGGGTTTATCTGATGGGAAAGTGTTTGTTTAATACATGATAACACAGCACTCATTCCCACACAACCTGTGTTTCTCTGTTGGACTGAAAAAACTATGGTGGTCCAGACTGGTTTAGCTAGAAAACCAGAATAGTCGTGTGAACATTAGTGGGTTAAAGTTTGAATTGAGAACTCTGTTCATCAAAAGAATAACAAAAATCACGGTTGAAGCAGCACAACTGTTTTTAACATTGATAATATTCAGAAATGTTTCTTGAGCAGTAAATCATCATATCAGAATGTTTTCTGAAGATCATGTGACACTGAAGACTGGAGGAATGATGCTGAAAATACAGCTGTGCATCACAGGAATAAATTATATTTTAGTATATTTCACGTAGGAAACAGATTTTTTTAATTATGATAACATTTTTCAATATTACTGTTTTTGCTGTATTTTTGATCAAATTAATGCAACCTTGGTGATGACTTTCGATTCATATGAGTCTGTATCTGTGTGTGCTTTCCCTTCCTGATTTAAAAACAACATGTTTTAAGTGTCTCTGTCTGGTTCTCTCTGTCCAGTGTGTCCGGTGGGTCATTTTAAGATGGGATCTGGTCCTGGCCCGTGTTCAGTGTGTCCTGACTCCAGTCACACAGGAGAGACGGGATCCGCCTCGTGTGGGTGTCGCCCTGGTTTTTACCGGGCCCCTTCTGACAGTCCAGATACACCCTGCACACGTGCGTACAGCTTAAATCCTCCCGTCCCTTAACCCTATGAAGACTGCTGTTTCTGAGACCTTAAGTGTATTTTCCTCCTTGCAAATGAGCTCCATATTCTCACCATATCGTACTATATGAGCCATAATGATCCTGATGTATGAAATATGATGCTTAAAAAAAAACATGATTCAAATGATTTCATTTCTTTGTGGTCTGTATTGGATACTACATTGGTTTTTATATTGCATTCTGGGTATTGCAGACATGTCATCAAGATAAATCAAGCGTCCTGTGTTTGTTGTCCTGTCCAGGTCCGCCCTCGTCCCCGCGCAGCCCTGTTCCCCAGGTCAATGACACGTCTCTCACGCTGGAGTGGAGTGAACCGTTAGACAGTGGGGGCCGATCGGACCTCACCTACAGTGTGGAGTGTCGAATGTGCCCGGCCCCTGGGGTCCCCTGCGCGCCATGCGGGGACGGTGTGAATTACCGACCATCCCAGACTGGGATCCAGGGCCGGCGCGTGAGCATTTGGGGTCTCCGACCTCACACCACCTACAGCTTCACCGTGATGGCCCTCAACGGGGTCTCCCCTCTGACCGTGCTGGGGCCCGCGGGGGACACCATCAACATCACCACCAGCCCCAACGGTGAGAGACAGAGAGACATCGAAGCTGCACATGATGGAAAGGTGTTTTAGTTGAGTGTGTTAATTTCTTGTGTGTGTGTGTGTGTGTAGTTCCTGTACTGGTGTCGGGTTTGAGGAAGATCGCAGCCACAGAATCCAGCCTGACGCTGCACTGGAACACACCGACCCAATCACACTACAGGATCCTCCAGTACCAGCTGCGCTACTGTGAGAAGGTGAACTACTACACTGCACTATACCACTCTACACCATACTACACGTGCACTTGTAGTCAATTTTAATTCTTAGAAGTACATTTTTTTTAAACTGCACTATTAATGAAATAAAAGGCCACTTAAGCATACTTAAAGATAGACCCTTTCATGGCTGTTTCTTAACACACTTAAGTAGACTTCACTTTGTAATTATGCATAGTTAAAAATGTTATCAGTGCATTTCGTCTTAAAGGGCATACCAGTATTTTTTTTTCTAAGGTATATTTATAAAAGTTAGTTACATGTCCTTGTTGAACTATGGCCTAATCCTGGATTAGTCTAAATCCTGTCTGTGAAACCAGGCATATATGCGCTAAATAGCAGCTTCATTACAAAAATATGTAAATTCAAATATATTTTAAAACAGGACATGCAAGTTTGCACATGCTACTGTGACAAGAAAACGTCTCAGGTTACTAATGTAACCATGGTTCCCTGAGTAGGGAACGAGACACTGCGTCCTCTAGGGGTCGCTATAGGGAACACCTCGTTGTGACCTGTGTCTGAAGCATACATTGAAAAAACACCAACTTGTTGGCCGGCGACAGCCTCTGACGTCACTACCGGTGTGACTATAAACAACCACCGGGAGAACACGTTATTCACTTACTGAAGCTTGCATCCGAAGCATGGCAGAGAGCTATAGGACGGAGTGTATCGTTCTCTACGCAGGGAGCCATGGTTACATTCGTAACCTGAGACGTTCCCTTTCAAGGGAACTTTGAACTGTGTCCTCTAGGGGGCGCTTTTGGGGACAGTATACCCACACCGCCATGCTAAAGGCAGTGCAGGCCAGAATCATGGCGAGCACTAAGTACCAACTCTACCATTTCCATGGGAGTTGCCCCTGTGACGGTACCCCTTATGGCCAAAGGTACATACCCAACTTAATTGTTAGGGCCTCGGCCCAGGGTAGAGCTGAAGGCTTGGAATCAGTAAAGATTCCTTTAAAGGGATACGGCTAAGAACCTAGCATTTTATACCAAGTCTCGCCTGTCACACAGGGGCTACTGCTAGCTTTCGCATAAGCTTGCTGAAAGAGCTATCTCAACAGTTCTGTAGTACCAACACCCTGTTTAGATAGGTATCCGAGGATACATGGGTGGACTGGCGCCCAAGATGAATGGGGCTTTAACCAACTCAAGAAAGGGCACGTTGATGGAATAGTGTATCTCAAAACAGTATGTTTGAGAGTCATCCACTCGATCTATGGAAACAATACTGGAGTGCTCTGGTGAAAAAACAGAGAACTCAGTCTCATATGAGAGGAGAACTCTGAGCTCAGAGTAGCGCGCTCATAGGCGACCCTTTTTGGAAAAAGGAGGCACTGCTAAACCACCACGAGAATCACCCAAATAGCCCCTCATTTTGAGGGAAGCGATGCTTGAGGTGTATAAACAAATACACACTAGCTGAATGACGCCAAAGGAACCAAGATCTAATCATCTCAAGAAAGGGAACGAAGCGGAGCACATAACCCTGACCGTACAGGATTTCAGAAAGTGCACAGAGTCTTGCGTGCACACTTACCACTTACGTGGATTTTAGAAAGTACACAAAGCTTAGCGTGTGTACTTAAAGGTTCCAAAGCATTGCAGAGGTGCTGAATCGCATGGGAGATTTCAAGCTCAAATTTTAGAAACCTCGGATGAGGGGAGCATCACTAGAAGACTTCTGTAACTGCCAACTCCACTTCCCGCTAGATGCAAGAGCACTACTAAGTGGCCAGGAGACCCCTCGGGGTGACCTGGCTGGACATCCATGAAATTCCCTGCAGTGCTGTGCCAGGCCTGATGATCAAGGAGGCTCCCTCAGAAATCTGTGATCTCAGCCACGTAATACCGGAACAAGCAGAAATAAAAAAATCCCCAAAGGGAACGAGTAGATACCTCTGTATCACTAAGATTCGGACGAGAACGCTACCTGGTCTAGATTATACTTCTTAGGTTCTGCTTACCTCCTCGTGACCCACGGTTCCTCCAACCCCTGCCCGCAGGTGGGGGAGGAGTGTGAGTTGTGACACTAGACTTCTGTGCCCGTCTTTGAACCTCAGATCGAGACAGGCCAGGACCCCTATGTTGTTCAGGTTCAGACCTGGACCTTCGTGGAACGAAGGATCTAAAAGCAGCAGAGCGCGCCTTCGTCTCCCTGAAATTCTCAATCGCCGTCTCAATGGAAATACCAAAAAAGTTCAGAAGGCGAAACCTGAGCATCGAGAAGAAAGCCTTTTCTTTCCTCCCGATATCTGCCAGGTTCATCCACTGATGTCTCTCCACTACCACCATGGCCCCCATAGTCCTGCCCATGGCGGAGGCAGCCTGCTTGGTAGCACAGAGAGAGATCCGTGGTGCAGCACATCTCGGCTACCCGATCAGAAAAAAGGCCCCCGCCTCTATCCAGGTCTCTTCAGATCATCCTGATATGCTTGAATCACCAGCATTGTGTGTAATAAAGCCACAGCCTGACCTGCTACTGCATATGCCTTGCTATTTAAGCAAAATGATTTTCTGAAGGGGCTTAGATAGCAAGGAGAGAGATTAACAGAGGATGTTTCCCCTGCAGAAAGAAAATTTTTAGCTCTTTCTACAGGGGGCATCCCCTCATAACCATTTTTGTGCATCACCTCGATGTTGGCAGATTTAATGTCGTGCCAAAACCAATGGATGTGAGAAGAAAACGGCCTCTTTCATTTCTTTTTTATCTCTGTATGACGATTATTCTCCTCCGTGCCTCAGCAGCAACAGGTCCTAAACAGCGGGAAGCAGATGGCTGCCTTTTAAAAAAAATTTCAGAAGAGAGACAAAGGAGAGGGGAGCTTTTTTCATTGAAAAAAAGGCTCACAATGCATGCAGATTGCACCCTCAAAGACATTGCTTGCGTGCTCTTCACCCAAAAAAATAACACAACAATTGCGTGTGTCATCAGGTGTCAAAAACGCAGACATGGATGCACACAATGTCTAAATGCTTGCTAGTGGTTGCCATGATGAACAGAGAAAGATCGCTCTTACCGATTTTTTCAGATGCATGCTTCAAACAGAACAGTCAGCGAAGACGAAGAAGAGAATGACGTGTTCTCCCCATGCTTGTTTATAGTCGCGCAGGTAGTGACATCAGAGGCTGTCGCTGGCCAACAAGTTGGTGTTTTTGCAATGTTTGCTTCAGACACGGGTAACAACGAGGTGTCCCCCATAGTGACCCCTAGCGGACGCAGTTCGAAGTTCCCTTGAAAAGGAATTACTACACTATTCTTGAAGTGCACTTCATTGAATTGAATGTGTATATATATATATATAAGTAAAAAAATTTTTTACCAAAAAAATATTTTTGTTATATATCAAAATAAAAAAATCTTTGAAATGTACACATTAAAAAAGTGTCAATTCAAATTACATTTTAAATCATTGTTTTAATATTTTTTTTGTGCTTTAAAGAAGTACACGCATTTTGATGTGCTGACTAACACACTAAAGCACATGCAAAATTCTTGATTATTATTTTAATTCTAGTGTGTTATTCAATATGACATTTAAAGTTAATATATTTTAAATGCACTAAATTGCAATGTCAAATATATTTTAATGCAATTTTCAATAGAAATGGCCTAACAATGCCATAAATGCTATTTACTGATAATATCAGTAATTATGAAATTTGCATATAAGATGTATTGAAGTTGGTCAAAAAGCACTCTTAAGTTCAGCTAATTGCATTTAATAAAAATTTTAACTATAATGCAATTTCATTTAAGTACTTTTTTTTTACTAACCTCTTCACGTCTTTAACTTGCACTCAAGAGGTCTCACATTGGTTTCAAAGAGCACACAGCATTTGCTCTCTCCTCTATTTCTATGACCTCTCCCTGTTTCTCTGTCTCCATTCAACTGAGAATCGACTAAATGATTTTAATGGAAGATTGGTGTGTGTTCTTTGACAGGAGCGCGGCTCTGAGGAGAACTCCTGTCATTATATGGAGAGTAATCTCAACGAGGTGGTGTTGAGTGATTTGCGCAGAGCGACGCAGTACGAGGTTCAGGTCCGCGCTCGCACCTTGACCGGCTACGGTAGCTTCGGTCAGGCTGTCGTCTTTCGGACCCTTCCTGACGGTAAGAAAAGTTCTAGTCGGAGGCGTCAGCACAGTCTTGTGATAATTTATTAAAGCCCAACTTTTTGTTCCCTAGAGTCTTGTTTGAGAAGGCGTTTTATTGATTTTTTTCCCCGTCTTTGAGTAGATCGAAGCTATTTTTTTATTTTTTTGAGATTGTATTTCTGTTTTTAACCCATCTCTCTCTCACTCTGGCTGTGTGCCTCTCTCTGTTTCCCTAGAAGATGATTCCTCATCTCCGCTGCTTGTTACCGGGATCCTGATAGCCACGGGCATGCTGCTGCTCATCATCGTCATTGCTGCTGCGATCTGCTGTATAAGGTACAACAAGAGACCAACAAGAAAAAGAGAGTGTGAGGTTGTTATAATTGGGCTTATGTGGAAACTGTGAGTGCAGAAAGCTCAGGAGATTACCACATAATCGAACAGCTGTCATTCACACCTCCCCTGTCCACGGCCTGTTTGCTATTTAGATATTTTGGCTATTTTTAATAATGCTCTAAGCTGTGTCAAACACATTTTACTATAGTTAAATGTGCTGTTTTCAATGTTGTGATACTTTGTTATCCTGGGTTAATGATAACTCAATTAATAGTAATAGTAATAATGATTTTAGGACTATCTGTTTTATCGAGTAATGCATGAGTCTGGGAAACCTGTTTGGAAATAGTCATTATTTTTGGCCAAATGACCAGTGTTGTTATCGTTTAAACTAAACTTAAACTAATACCAGGGTTATTATTGTTAACCAAAACTACCAGACCCCCCCCCCCCCAAAAAAAAAAAGTTGTTACTTGAAATAAAATGAACATTAAATGGAATTAAAAACTGAATATAAAACTAATCAAACATTAATATTAAAAATGTATTTTAGCTACAGTAACAACCCAGTGAACGACACACCTGTCCTTTACTTCACATTTGCAGAACTGCACTGACTTTTTCCACACAACCATTGCAGAAAAAAGTGGTAATTCTTTGTGGACCTAATTGAATGCAATATCTAGAAGTGACAATGATTTAATTTGCCTCTAGCTTTTCACACACCAGCCTTTTTGAGCCGAAAGACCTAATGTACATTTCCAAAGTGATCAGGCTGTCCTAACAGTCATTTTAGCTACATGAATTCCTGGGAATTGAGAGAGAGAGAGAGAGAGAGAGAGAGAGGAAAAGGGGAAGTTGAGACAGGATACAGTTTTCCCACCCCAGTCTCCACAGGCCAAATCAGCAGAACAATAGTCATGACCCTGGAGTACACACACACACACACACACACACACACACTTCTTTACGGGCAGGTGTACTTGCACAATGAACAAACTTTTTTACATTCTTACACTCCAGTGGACACACAAACTCAGACCGCTGATAAATGGGACATATGTATGGCCACGTATGCATGATAAGATTACCGTAGCATGGCTGCTTAGTAGTTTACATATATTGTTTACATTTAAACATGTTACATATACAAACTTTCACACCTAGTTAGACGGAGAGTCCCTACCATCAGTCTCTCTCTCTCTCACACACACACACACACACACACAAACACACACACTGGGATCCTCCGGTCCAGACCTGCCATCAGCAGTGGGTGGGACAAACGCGGTTATTTTAGTCCTGGGAAATCAGGGAGAAAAAATTTATTGCTATTTGAAAGCTCTGATGTTCTCAGTCATGTATTCATCAAAAATATTAACATTTGTGTTATATGTTTCTTAAAATGCTTTGATATAAAACCCACCGAAGTATCGCTTCTCCTTTTAACTGAAGTCACAAACCAATGAGGTTCTCTGAATACAGTTTGGGGTCATAAGCAAGTGTCCACAAGTCCAAAGCACAAAGAAGGAACGAGAAGGACATTCAGTGAAAAGGGAGAGAAGAAAATAACAAGAATAACAAGGAGAACGAGCTTGAACAACCAGAGTAATTTAAGACGGCGTATATAATACACTATGAGAGTCTGTTAACGGCATAAGGCATCAGAGCCTGAGGTGAGAAACAGAGACACAAGAAAAGACACAGGAAAAGGAAGAATGGGGTGGAGAAAGGGATTTTTTTTTGTACATTCAGTTCATTCTTTGCTCAGAGTAATATGACAGCACAGCACAAAAACAAACATGAAACAATGCTAGCGCCCAAACCAGGCATGACACAACAAGCTCCCAGTGTCAAGGATTTTTCCACCTTTGCTAAATAAAATACAGATTGCACACAAAGTTTAAAGTAAACCTGACTCCAGATTCATGCAATCTGTCATTAGCATGTGGCTAAGCTAACAACACAATCCTCACATGGAACACACAATTATTGGGTAATGCATTTTACTATTTAATCAAATGCTTTTAGAATAAACATTTCTTAACTAATCAGACATTTTTTATGAATCTTTTTCACAGTTTTCATGTGGTCAGTAGGGAACAGGGGACGTTCACACACATGTTATATTTTTTAAAAGTTATATGTTAAAATGTTCTTAAAGTAATATTTATGGAAAGTTCTTATAACTTTATTAATATTTGTTATATGTTATCTGAGATCAACAGTCTCTGAACGTGAGTATGATTTTATTTGTACTTTAACGGTTTTAGAATGTTGAGAGAAAACTTTCTCAGAATATCAAAAATAAGCATTCAAAGGACATTTTATATTGGGTGAAAAAAAAGTTAATAGAATGTAAGAAACATTTTTATAACATTTAAATAACGTTATAATCAGTACAAGAAAACCGGGCATTTTAAATTTTTTTTTTTTTTTTTTTTACCTTGTACATGTGTCTGTGATGCCTTAAAACTGTCTAGTTAAACCATAAAGTACCATTGATGTACTTTTTGCAGCAATGGAATGAATATGATTCATGATATAATGTTTTATTTATAGAAAATATTATTGCAGTTTGTTATAACCATACAACACAAGTGAGACCTAGGGATGAGCGTATCGATCTTGAAGTAGCTATATAGCGATACTAATGCGAGTATCAACTACATTTCAGAATAAAAAGGTTGCATTTTATGTATGCGACAGTCTATCACTGGCAGTCCCTTATGAAAATGAACCATATAGTATTTTTACATTTCTACAGTAAACACATGTGTAAGCAAAAATATAATATAATAAGTTGCAATTAAGGCGTTGAATGTTAAAATGCATTTCAAATATAGTTAAGTGGATATCATTACCCATTTTACTCTTAGAAATTAAATAATAAAAAGACGCAATAATGGAAAAATTAAGTTTAGACTTATTTCATCATATCGTATCTTAATTTAAAAGTATCAGTATCGTATTGGTATCGGTATCGCCTATGCTGGCCTTTAAAAGTATCGTATCATACTGGTATCGATATCGCAGATACTGGCCTTTAAAAGTATCAGCATCTTATTGAAAACAAAATAAGTGGTATCTCCCATCCTTAGCAAGACTTAACAGCAGTACATTGGGTTTGGCATTTCTCCTATTAAACCTGATGATGTAAAGACACAAAGGAAATGGATGCTGTTCTGCTGGTGCTCCAACCTGGCTTAATAACTAGCAAGACTTTCATGGCAAGTCAGTAAAAGATCCTTTGCTAAGTGGCCAACAACAGTCAACCTGCTAGACTAGAATTAAACCAGCACTTTAGCAGCAATTGGTGATTTGGGATGTGTGGAGGCAGACTGATTGAACAGAAGAGCACGACACATTAACTCAAATGAAAACTCCCTCAGCTGTGAAATGAATAATAGCTTGAAGCCTCTGCTATGTGTTTTTCCCTAATCCTGGAAATGGCCATTGATATCTAGAAAGCTAAAATGTGTTTTGTATTTGAATATGCATGTTACACTGTTCTTGCATGCATTGTGTGAGGTACATCACCAGTGTTTGGCATTGAAAGACGTTTGATCGTGCAGCAGACATTGACATCAACTATGCATTTTCTGTTCACAGGAAGCAAAGTCATTTTAAAAATTCAGAAATGAGTGACAAAAATGGCCAGTATCTCATGGGTCACGGTGAGCGCAGAAACACACACACAACATCTCACTGTATTTATGCATTCTGGTTAAACTGTGGGGGTTTTTGATTAATGGAGTAACTGACATTTTTCCCTCTAAGGAGTGAAAGTTTACATTGATCCATTCACTTATGAAGACCCTAATGAGGCCGTGAGAGAGTTTGCTAAGGAGATTGATGTCTCGTGTGTCAAAATCGAGGAGGTTATTGGAGCAGGTAAGACTTCAGTGTTTTATAACACATTATTAGGATATTCTTAAGGCATTATAATGAATGCACAATGCATTATAAAAATAAAAGCAAGCCCCCAAAAATCGTGTTGTTGTTACTCATGGCTTATTACAGTCACAACTTGTTAGGACTAAAAAATGATTTGGGTGAAAAGATTAAATAATTCCCAAAGCTGAGTCCCTTGTTTTGTCATTCTCAGGCGAGTTTGGAGAAGTCTGTCGTGGACGGCTGAGGATTCCGGGGAAGAAGGAGAACTATGTTGCCATTAAGACCCTTAAGGGTGGATACACAGACAAGCAAAGGCGGGACTTCCTGTCCGAGGCCTCAATCATGGGCCAGTTCCAGCACCCCAACATCATCCACCTGGAAGGCATAATAACAGCCAGCACCCCGGTCATGATCCTCACCGAGTTCATGGAGAACGGCGCTCTGGACTCCTTCCTGAGAGTGAGTATACATGTTTGATCTCACAGGCTCTCGTGCACGAGGACCGTCTGACACAGATCTTCTTTCTCTCCAGCTCAACGATGGCCAGTTCACTCCGATACAGTTAGTCGGGATGCTGCGCGGCATCGCGTCCGGAATGAAATATCTCTCGGAAATGAGCTACGTGCATCGTGATCTTGCCGCACGGAACATTCTGGTGAACAGTAACCTGGTCTGCAAGGTGTCCGACTTCGGCCTGTCGAGATTCCTGCAGGAGAATTCGTCTGATCCCACGTACACCAGCTCACTGGTACGCAATGAGAAGTACTTCACATGAACTCATATCATAGGGGGGAAAATTTAACCGAGCATGTCCAGCAATGCAAGCGATGAATTATCCTGAAATGTTTTTTTAAGGGTGGAAAAATTCCGATACGTTGGACATCTCCCGAGGCCATTGCTTTCCGTAAATTCACCTCTGCATCAGATGTGTGGAGTTATGGCATCGTCATGTGGGAAGTGATGTCGTTCGGAGAGCGGCCATACTGGGACATGAGCAACCAGGATGTAGGTGTTTGCATGTTTGACATTTTACTGTGATTGCATTTTGTTTTGGATTAAGTTAAACTTTAAGTTAATTCAGAGATACAGTAGAAATCTTGTCCAGATGGTTATTTTTGTTATGGATATAATTTAATTATAATAATTTATGCATTTTAGCAGACGCTTTTATCCAAAGCGACTTACATTGCATTTAGGCTAACAATTTTCTCCTAACATGTGTTCCCTGGGATTCGAACCCCAAACCTTGCACTTGCTAACCCAATGCTCTACCACTTGAGCTAAAGGAACAATTATGGACAATTGGAGATATTGCTTTCCATTACAGTATAGTTCAAAAGTGTTCTGTCAATAAAATTGTTTTCTTGTTGTTGTTGTTGAAGAAGGTAATGCTTTTGCTCCACAAAGTTGCATTGATCAAAAGTGACAGTATAGACATTTATTATGTTACAAAAGTTTCAAATGAGTAGTATTTTTTTTCTATTCGTCAAACAGTCCTGGAAAAAAATGCATCACAGTTTTCACAAATATTGGCATCAGAATTCATCTTTTGATCAGAAATCTGAATTTTTTCTTGAGCAGCAGATCATCACATTAGACTGATTTCTGAAAATCATGTGACACTGAAGACTGGAGGAATGATGCTGAAAATACAGCGGAGCATCACAGAAATAAATTACACTTGAACAGAGATGCACACAGAAAACAGCTGTTTTTAATTATAATAATATGTCACAATATTACTATTTTTACTGAATGTTTGATCAAATAAATGCAGCTTTGGTGAGCAGAAGAGACTTCTTTTTAAAACATAAAGCCTACTCAGAACAAAGCTTAGTGCTAATATAGACATTACACATGCATTTTCAGGAAAGTCTGTAAAACATGATCTCTTTTTACCCAATCAGGTGATTAATGCGATTGAGCAGGATTACCGGCTGCCGCCGCCCCCCGACTGTCCCACGCACCTGCACCAGCTGATGTTGGACTGCTGGCAGAAGGAGCGGACGGCACGGCCACGCTTCTCCAACATCGTCTCAGCGCTCGACAAGCTCATTCGCAACCCTGCCTCGCTTAAAATCACCGCGCAGGAGGGGGCAGGGTACGTTTAATATCCATTACAGCAGTACATCACTAATTATTCCAGTTATGTCAAAGAAAAACCACGAAGACCAAGCAAATAAATCTAAATGTCCAATGCATGTAACTTGCATAAAATTGCGGTTTGAGGTCTTGATGTAGAATCGAATAAATTCTAGGACACTCCCTGATTTAGTTCTGTTGCTTTCGGTTTTATGTTACTGTGTCAACACCAAAAAAATCTATGTTAGACGGTAACAAAATTACTGTAGAATAGTCCAAACCTCGTCACATGTGATTCCAGCAATGCATTCACCCAACAATGCTCGTCAACCAAGAGCATAGCAGTTCCTGTTTAAGGTTTGGTTGCATTTCACTCGGTCCATCACTTCCTTAGCTTGGCTCTCATACACACACAGTATGGCCTCTTGTATGTTAGTCAAGCCCCGCCCCTCTCAGCATGTTGGCCTGTCAGTCTGTCAATCAAGACTCAGTGTGACTCAGTATCTCCTCGAGGGAAAGCCGTCAGAGTCTTCCTCTCTCTGGCAGTCTTTCTAAAGGCTGACAGTTACATGCCTCTTAACACTTGTCTCTCTCTTGTTCCTCAGACCCTCTCACCCTCTGTTAGACCAGCGCTCCCCTCTGACGCCCGCGTCCTGTGGGACGGTGTCTGATTGGCTCAGGGCCATTAAGATGGAGCGCTACGAGGAGAGCTTTCTGCAGGAGGGTTACACATCTATGCAGCTGCTCGCCCACATCACCACAGAGTGAGTGAAGATAACAGCACATCCATTCAGCTACATCACTCAGCTGGAAAGGTTATGGAAATAATCAGATAAAACTGACAGCAAAATAGAAGTAGGACTTAATTACAAGGAAATTGTTCTTGAAGAATAAATATGTGAATTTGCAATCAAATTCATGAAAATAAAAAGCTCAGAAATAAATTAATTATATGATATTAAAATTGTATATATTAATAAAATATATATACATATAATATGTGACCCTGGAGCACTAAAACAGTCTTAAGTGGCAATTTCTATTTTGAATAAATGCTTTTGAATAAATACTTTATTTGTCGAAGAAAATTCACATGCAGGTTGCAAAAAAAAAATAAAAAATATTAAGCAGCACAACCGTTTCCAAGATTATATTATATTATATTTATTATTACCTTTTTTAAAGTGTTTGAAAGTAGTGTCTTCAAGGCTGCATTTGACTAAATATCTATAAATTGAATTATCTTTTTTTTAAAGAAGCATTTTCTGTCTGATTATATTTGAACATTGATCTATTTAAGTGATGCTCCGCTGTATTTTCAGCATCATTACTGCAGTCTTCAGTGTCACACGATCTTCAGAAATCACTCTTAAATGATGATTTGGTGCTTTGAATTTCATTGATTTGGAAATCATTTGTAAAAAAAAATAAATAAATAAAATAAAACTGTCAGTTTTGATCAGTGCAATGCATCTATGCTGAATTAAATTAATGACAAAAATTATCCCCAAACTTTTGAACCATGAGGGTTATTTATTATATATCCTTATTGTTTTTAATGATGTAAACCCCATAATATAATATTTTCTATGCTCATGTCATTATTTTAAAAGCTCTTTATCCTCTCTCTCTCTCTCTCGATCCGTCTGTCAGGGATCTGCTGCGTTTGGGAATAACTCTGGCTGGTCATCAGAAGAAGATCCTGTCCAGCATCGAGGCTCTTGGGATTCAAAACCAAACTCCAGGGAGTGTGCTCTACTGAGTGAAGCGTCCACACACACACACACACACACACACACACATGCAGACGCTTGCTGAGTTTGCCTGAGAACTTCGTGTAACCTACACACTCACAATCAGGAACATTTGTACTTCATTTTTTACTGGGTCACTTAAGGGTCAGGATGGCTTACTTGCTTCCAAGACTACCTAAAGGAAACCAGTCCAGGAACCTGCATCCCACTAATATTACAAAGCGTTATTTGTGATATCAAGCGGCTCTCGTAGAGATGTTATCCCCATCATTTCAAGGAAAGACGTCTCTTTCTCAATGCAAAGACACTGATGAAGTATTTCCATTTTTGTAGAGTATTTTTCTAAAGGAGACTTTCATACTGAAGAGACGGGCGGAGGATATGCAGCAAAAGATGAGAACTATATCAGGAGAATTTGGATACAAGTATCAGATCACAGACTGTGTGCGAACGCTCACATGCTCACACACACTAAGTGCCAAGTAATTGGTATCTTGTTTAAAATGATGCACTCAGTGTGTGAGTGTGTGTGTGAGCTGCAATAAGAAAAACGAGCACAAAAGTCGTAGCACTTTTTTTTTTCTTCAAAGAGAATGAGGCCGATGTTTCTTTGATGGTTAAAATATGCGAAATGTATGTGCTTACACACACACACACACATGTTTAGACTGCAACACTTGACTGGCACTAAAAAGAGACCAAATAAAAGAATGTCTGTTGTTTAATGAGTCGCCGAAAGACTCTGAATGTGTGCCATACTGTTTAGTTTATTACGGGAATGTTGTGCTGGTTTGAAGCTGGTGTCCATCATCACCTCACCACTCAAGATCCAGAAGCCACCCTCTCGTACCATGCAAGGGATTGTGGGTAGGAGGATTTGGTCTTCACATTGGAGACCCAAAAGAACAAACCAGGGACTTTTATTCTGTTGCCTCTTTTTTTAATTTGTATAAATTTATCTTGATTTATGTAAAAGGATTAATTTTCTTTGTCAGTGTAATCTATGTTTCTGTTACAATAAAGATATACATTCAGTCTTTCTTTGCTTCTCTGAATAACACGAGGTATTCTTGGGACCCACTGAAATGTCTTTTACTACCATTTACAGTATGTAAAAAAAAAACAAGAGGTGGGATATGGTTAAGGTTAAGGACAGCTTTGGTTTAAGTGTGGTCCTGTTTTAAGGGTAGGGATGACAGTGTAATTATAGATGTAAAGACAGAAATTAATTCCAGATGTGATTACAGGAAGGTATTTTTAAATGTAAGTATGTATGTATGTATATCAAGGCTGCATTTATTTGATCTAAAATACAGAAAAACCAACAATGTTGTGAAGTATTATTGCTATATATATATATATACAGTATTGTTCAAAATAATAGCAGTACAATGTGACTAACCAGAATAATCAAGGTTTTTCGTATATTTTTTTATTGTTACGTGGCAAACAAGTTACCAGTAGGTTCAGTAGATTCTCAGAAAACAAACAAGACCCAGCATTCATGATATGCACGCTCTTAAGGCTGTGCAATTGGGCAATTAGTTGAATTAGTTGAAAGGGGTGTGTTCAAAAAAATAGCAGTGTGGCATTCAATCACTGAGGTCATCAATTTTGTGAAGAAACAGGTGTGAATCAGGTGGCCCCTATTTAAGGATGAAGCCAACACTTGTTGAACATGCATTTGAAAGCTGAGGAAAATGGGTCGTTCAAGACATTGTTCAGAAGAACAGCGTGCTTTGATTAAAAAGTTGATTAGAGAGGGGAAAACCTATAAAGAGGTGCAAAAAATGATAGGCTGTTCAGCTAAAATGATCTCCAATGCCTTAAAATGGAGAGCAAAACCAGAGAGACGTGGAAGAAAACGGAAGACAACCATCAAAATGGATAGAAGAATAACCAGAATGGCAAAGGCTCAGCCAATGATCACCTCCAGGATGATCAAAGACAGTCTGGAGTTACCTGTAAGTACTGTGACAGTTAGAAGACGTCTGTGTGAAGCTAATCTATTTTCAAGAATCCCCCGCAAAGTCCCTCTGTTAAAAAAAAGGCATGTGCAGAAGAGGTTACAATTTGCCAAAGAACACATCAACTGGCCTAAAGAGAAATGGAGGAACATTTTGTGGACTGATGAGAGTAAAATTGTTCTTTTTGGGTCCAAGGGCCACAGGCAGTTTGTGAGACGACCCCCAAACTCTGAATTCAAGCCACAGTACACAGTGAAGACAGTGAAGCATGGAGGTGCAAGCATCATGATATGGGCATGTTTCTCCTACTATGGTGTTGGGCCTATTTATCGCATACCAGGGATCATGGATCAGTTTGCATATGTTAAAATACTTGAAGAGGTCATGTTGCCCTATGCTGAAGATGACATGCCCTTGAAATGGTTGTTTCAACAAAACAATGACCCAAAACACACTAGTAAACGGGCAAAGTCTTGGTTCCAAACCAACAAAATTAATGTTATGGAGTGGCCAGCCCAATCTCCAGACCTTAATCCAATTGAGAACTTGTGGGGTGATATCAAAAATGCTGTTTCTGAAGCAAAACCAAGAAATGTGAATGAATTGTGGAATGTTGTTAAAGAATCATGGAGTGGAATAACAGCTGAGAGGTGCCACAAGTTGGTTGACTCCATGCCACACAGATGTCAAGCAGTTTTAAAAAACTGTGGTCATACAACTAAATATTAGTTTAGTGATTCACAGGATTGCTAAATCCCAGAAAAAAAATGTTTGTACAAAATAGTTTTGAGTTTGTACAGTCAAAGGTAGACACTGCTATTTTTTTGAACACACCCCTTTCAACTAATTGCCCAATTGCACAGCCTTAAGAGCGTGCATATCATGAATGCTGGGTCTTGTTTGTTTTCTGACAATCTACTGAACCTACTGGTAACTTGTTTGCCACGTAGCAATAAAAAATATACTAAAAACCTTGATTATTCTGGTTAGTCACATTGTACTGCTATTATTTTGAACAATACTGTATATATATATGTTAATATACTTAATGTAATGTATTTCTGTGATGCTCCGCTGTATTTTCATCATCATTCCTCCAGTCTTCAGTGTCACATGATCTTCAGAAATCAGAATAATATGATGATTTACTGCTCAAGAAACATTTCTGATTGTTATTCATGTTTTTTTTTTTTTGTTGTTTTTTTGTTTTGAACGTGATACTTTTTTCAGGATTCTTTGATGAATAAAAAGTAAAAAAGAACAACATTAATTCAAAATAGAAAACTTTAGTAACAATAAACTGAACATAACCATTTAAATTGATACCTTTATTTAGCAAGGATGTGTTAAAGACTTGTAATGTTAGAAAAGGCTTCTATTTTGAATAAATGCTGTTCTTTTTTCTTCTTTTTACTTTATCAAAGAATCGTGACGAAAAAAAAAAAAAAAAAATCTCATGCAGGTTCCAAACAAATATTGAGCAGCACAACTGTTTCCAACATTAACCATAAATCATTCATGAAGGATCATGTGACACTGAAGACTGTAATGTATGCTGAAAATTCAGCTTTTCGTCACTAAATTACATTTTAAAGTATATTAAACTAGAAAATCATTATTTATGTTTAGATAAATTGCAATAATAATTCCAATGTTTCCCGTACATTGATTAATTCATGGTGGCCCACCACAAAATGCTCCTTTTGCCATTTAATTTTTATTTTACTATAAAAAAAAAAAAAAAGAAAAATCTTTTCTTCAGTTCGATGGCTCAGCACGACTCTCTCATGACAGAGAACCAATTAAAACGGGGGTGTTTCTCAATATGTGTTCCTCTGTGTATTTTTTCCCAGTAGTTCTTGCAGACGTGCTTTCTCTCTCTCTTTTCTCTCTGACAGTGAGTTACAACATTTATTACACAAACAACATATACCTCGCTGTCATGTTCTAGTCTTGTTATATTTATCTTTCAATAAAAATCTACAATTTGATGCCCTCAAAATCGTGGCAGTTTTTCCCGTAGTATCAAAAATGGTACTGAAAATTTGTATTTTTATTGTATCGAAGTTCTAAATTTCATCACAGAGTCTGTATTTTTAAATAAATGCAGCATTGATGAGACTAAAAATCTGATCCCAAAAATTTGAACGGCATTTATGTGGTTCATATCAAATGATTAATGTACATGCATGTACAAACCCGATTCCAAAAAAGCTGGGACACTGTACAAATTGTGAGTAAAAAGGGAATGGAATAATTTACAAATCTCATAAACTTTTATTATATTTTGTTCACGATAGAATATAGATAACATATCAAATGTTGAAAGTGAGACATTTTGAAATGTCATGCCAAATATTGGCTCATTTTGGATTTCATGAGAGCTACACATTCCAAAAAAGCAAAGAGAATATAAGCAATAAGAGGCTGGAAAAGTTAAATGTACATATAAGGAACAGCTGGAGGACCAATTTGCTCAGAGAAAACTTCCAAAGAGTTTGAAGTTATCATCAACTACAGTGCATAATATCATCCAAAGATTGAGAGAATCTGGAACAATCTCTGTGTTTAAGGGTCAAGGCTGGAAAACCATACTGGATGCCCGTGATCTTCTGGCCCTTAGCACTGCATCACATACAGGAATGATACTGTAATGGAAATCACAACATGGGCTCAGGAATACCTCCAGAAAACATTGTCGATGAACACAATCCACCGTGCCATTCTCCGTTGCTGGCTAAAACTCTATAGGTCAAAAAAGAAGCCATATCTAAACATGATCCAGAAGTGCAGGCGTTTTCTCTGGCCCCAGACTCATTTAAAATGGACTGTGGCAAAGTGGAAAACTGGTCTGTGGTCAGACGAATCAAAATTTGAAGTTCTTTTTGGAAAACTGGGACGCCATGTCACCCGGAATAAAGAGGACATGGACAACCCAAGTTGTTATCAGCGCTCAGTTCAGAAGTCTGCATCTCTGATGGTATGGGGTTGCATGAGTGCATGTGGCATGGGCAGCTTACACATCTGGAAAGGCACCATCGATGCTGAAAGGTATATCTAAGTTCTAGAACAGCATATGCTCCCATCTAGACATCGTCTCTTTCAGGGAAGACCTTGCATTTTCCAACATGACAATGCCAGACCACATACAGCATCAATTACAACATCATGGCTGTGTAGAAGGATCCAGGTCCTGAAATGGCCAGCCTGCAGTCCAGATCTTTCACCCATAGAGAACATTTGGTGCATCATAAAGAGGAAGATGCGACAAAGAAGACCTAAGACAGTTGAGCAACTAGAAGCCTGTATTAGACAAGAATGGGACAACATTCCTATTCCTAAACTTGAAAAACTTATCTCCTCAGTCCCCAGACGTTTGCAGACTGTTATAAAAAGAAGAGAAGATGAGAAGAAGAGAAACATGGCCTTGTCCCAACTTTTTTGAGATGTGTTCATGTCATGAAATTTAAAATCAAAATTGTTCCCTTAAAATGATACATTTCTCAGTTTAGACCATTTGGTATGTCATCTTTTGTTGTATTCTGAATAAAATATTGAAATTTGAAACTTCCACATCATTGCATTCTGTTTTTATTCACAATTTGTACAGTGTCCCAACTTTTTTGGAATTGGGTTTGTACATAGGAGTTAAAGACACTTAATATAAAGTGGGCCCTTCTCTTGATTATAAAGAGTTTAATAAGATGTCTTCCCTAGTCCAAAAAGAGCATTTATTGAAACTGAAGGTAAAATTTTAGCAAAATTTTGTATGCAAAAAAAGTCCTTTGTCCATTATCAGAATGAAGCAACACTCAAACAAAAGGCACTTTTAAACCAAGCAGCTTTCTGTCGGTGAACAGGTTAAATCAATGTGTCTAAATTGAAAATATACATTGGAAAATCCTATTGAAATGAATTAATAAGAACAATGGTAAATGTGATGCACCTGTGAGGTAAGGAGGAAGTATGATAGATGCTAATATTTCTTAATATCAGAAGAAGTATTGATAAAAATACATTGTGGTTAAATCTGTCCAAATTTTACTGTGTGTAGCACCTTCCTCTCTGTGGAACCGTTTGAAGGATCAACATTGGAGATTTGGCTTAAGTTTACTTTGAAAATTTCAGTCTGATCTTCACCATTTGAGTGGAACATTTCAGACTGCAGTTTTATTTTTTCTTTCTTTTTGGAGTGATACAGATTTACAAAGAGGATGTTACCAAAAGACAGGGCAGCAAAATTGGACTATAAAGCAAACTTACAGCAACCCGAACAGCAAATGAGAAGCTAAAGAGCACATTCACATAAACCTTCAAAGCACAGCAGAAAAGACAAACTGTTGAATAAAGATGTGTTTTTAATTATAAGGGTCAGAGAGAGGGTGAAAATGGTCATGAAAACAAAATTATGTCTGTTCTTGGCACATAAAATCCTAAATTGACCTCAGAGAAAAATAAATAAATAAAAAAGATAATTCTTTCTCTCTTCCCGTTTCCCAAACTCTCTCTCTCGAGTTCCTCCCTGATCCTTTTATCTGTGACTGAATATGCTGCTGTCTGCACACACACACACACACACACACACCTGACGGATGCATATTTCCATAATTGTTTTGGGGTGATCCGATTTCTTGGACATTCTTGATTTAAGCATTCCTCCCTGAAGACACAATGACCTTCTCTGCTCTGCAGAGGTGCGAGTGAGATTTGGGAGTGGGGCTTAGAGTTCCCCTCCCCTGTCTGTGCCTCTACACCAGTGCATCTCATCCACAATCCCTTCAGAAGAAAGAGACAGTTCTTTACCAAAACTCTTTGAAAATGTCCTTGACTTAAAACTTCCATCTTCTTATGCCTTTTTTTCCCTCCAATGTTGCAGGTTCCGTGCTTGTCTGTTTGTGAGTTTATTTATCCCGTTTTTGCAAACACATCTGGCACTCATTGGTATTTGGTGAATCTCATGATAATGTATCCAGGTAAACTTTCATCCCAAAATCAAAAAAAGAAAAATAAATTATATTTTGCATAAAGATGCAAAGTAATTTAGACCAATTAAGACTGTTTACATTCTTTTAATGACAATTACCAGCAGTTCTCCCTGAAATTCATTAATGTAATGTGCCTTGATGGTTTACTTGTAAATTTGATTCTATTTCTCATAGCTAATTATCTATAATATGTTCTCAAAGATAATTATCCTTAGACTCTCATTACCGAAATGGAGTAAATGGATCACTGTCCTGACTAGAGATGCACAAATAATTAGTTTAACCTCTTTTTTTCTCAAAAGATATTCACACTTTTCAGATTAATCCGTTGTTAGTTTTTCTAAACTGACAAACAAGTTTCAAGACATATCCTAAAACAAATCTACAATAGTGATGAACAACAACAACAAAATAATAATATAATGATATAATGCATGTGTTGTATCGATCAGATATTTCTATGGTTAAGTAATTAATATTTATCAAAATTAAATCTAAATAGCATTTAAAATAAATGTTCTGAATACCAGTTATCATTCTTGTATATAATGTACTGTATGTAAAATAATATTGGTCAATCTCTGGTCTGAACACAATAATTGAACTAAAATTGACATACATTAAAAGTAGTACAATGAATACTATTGGTATGTATATATATATATATATATATATATATATATATATATATATATATATATATGTATATTTATCTCTCTTTCACAGTAACAAGATTTCAGGGTAGGGTGTTGTCACAAAAAATAAATAAATAAATAAATAAATAATAATAATAATAATAAATAAATAAAAATGCTATTTTCTTATTCTGATTCTGAATCAAATGCAGCCAAAAAAATAATAATAATCTGTCTGTTTCTGAGTATAACTACATTGATAAATATTGACAGCCTTTTTGACATTAAAAAAGAAAAACAAAACATTTTTGAGGCTGCATATGAAACCTTAAGGATCCAAGTTGTTCATCTGTAAGAAACTGAAACAGGAAGGATATTTTAAAAACTAGTGTCAAATAGATTGTTTGGTGGGTTCATATTATTAGGGCGGGAGAGTGGATAAGAGATTATGTTTGTCCTTATTATGTGAAGCTCTTCTGAATGCTTCAGTAAATGATATGTTGCTGCATGATTTTTTTGGGGTCGGTGATTGTCTGTCTTAGTTGCGTGTCTGTGTGCTCCAGCTTCAGGAGCCTTTATCTTTTGAGGAAGAACACAAAGCACATTCCTCAAGTGTCCCACCCCACCCCCTACACCAAACAATGCCTGCCAACCTCTCCTCTTACATCCTCTTGCATCCCTTTACAGGAAAAAAGACACAGGCAGTCAACACACTCCTCCCTTCCTTTACATATGGATTTATCAATTTCCTCAGTCATCACTCAAGCTAAAAATCTGAACAACGAATCTTTAACAGATGAAGTGTGTGCTCAAGGTTGTGTTCTCAACTATACTAAAGTAGTAAGTCACGCGCTTCAGTGATTTTAACACAGTTAAGGTCTGTTGTTGTTAGGCTTGTCATAAAGCAAAATCAAGAATACGGATATGAAAAGGAGTAATAAGTATGGTTTAATAGTATGTACATATAACAGTTCAGATATTGTCTCATAAAATTGTCACATTCCTAAAAGCCAGCATGGACTTCAGTATTAAAATGTGAATTTTGTGGCTTTTAGTCCATATCTGTTAGCTGGCTAGTATTCTGTGAGAACATTTTCTACTCAGTTAAGTTTAGTACAATTAATTGATTAGTTAGTTAGTAGGTGAATTAGTAAATGTATTTGATAGTCAGAGTAATGAAACTAAAGAAAACAACTGAAGTATAAAACAAATGATTAAAGGTTCGTATGGTCTATTTACACAGTTTACTGTGATGATCCAAGCAGTGCCTAAAAGGTATGCTTTGCGCTCTCACTGGTGATTGGCAGTGTTTTGTTATGACTTGGGAATAGTAAATTACAGCCATAATTCTCTGAAATAATCCATACAGGAGCCAAGGAATGTAACAACACCAAGAAAACAATTTATAGACAATATTTTCAAAAACGTTATAAGCATTGTGGTGTAAAACTGTATATCTTTGGAACGCTAAATGATGCTGCCTTCTGACTTCGCAAAAACCTTCAGCTTATGTGGTCAACGATCCATACCAAATTTTGTGCCAATGTGTAAAAGCGTTTAAAAGATATTAATATTTACAACAAAGTCTCAAAATGGTGCATGGGTGGTTTGTACACATCTGGCAATATTGTTATAAATGCATTCAGCAGGACTCAAGACTAACATTTCACAAATTATAAGCACAAATTTAAGGATTTCATGATGTGTATGTGGCGCTGTCAGTAAATTTAGCAGATATCCTCCATCATAGTGCTAATGAAGCATACCTGAAATCATTTCCAGGACAAAGAGATCAAAATATTTTACCAAAAGAAAAGTGAATATTTGATCTGATGGTGGCACTGTACAGTTGGTTCTAGAGACTTCAAAATTGGCCAGTGGTCTATTCACGTCCACCCTAATAAGTGTGCCAAAATTCATAGATCGACTCTTATGGCAAGGGAAGACGAATGAGAAAACTAGTGCTTGGCCCCCACACACACCAACACAGGAATTAAAATTATATTCCACAAACCATTTCAGGTTCAGGTCTTTCATATGAATATTCTGGCTCAGGCTAAAAAGCTAAAAGATTAGAAATAGATCCTTAAAATGTCTTTCTCAAACAACATACAGTCTTTGTCAAGCAGTAGAGCAGGTTAGTTTTCGTATAAAGACCCTAAATTATGGGTTTTCTAAAACTATAAACTAGTTTCACACAATTTAGCAAACACCATGTTCTTTGCGTAATGACAGATATCTGTGTCTTCCAGTTTTAAGCCTTTTATATCGTTACTTTAAACTTAGCCAGTCCATTTTATTTTCCAATCAAAATGTGGGTAATGACATGTAATTGCACGACTGAAAAAGTGCTCTCGCTGACAAACAATCTGAAGCACTGTAATTTTGCTTTTGAAGTCTCTTTGTTTTATTGGTGTGTTTCATAGGAGGTCACCCTCGTGTGTTTTAGTGTGTATTTAGTGTATACTTCTGTGCATGACACACTTGTCAGAGGGACGTCTCTGGTGCCTGAGTGTTGACAGAGTGTGTATGTGACCTTTGTGTGAATGGCCATCCATTATAGAACGACGGGGAAGATAAGGACAGAGGTCTGTCCTATTAGAGAGCAGTGTGTGTGTGTGTGTGTGTCTGCTCTTTATGTCTAGTCTTCATTCCTGTGTGCACTGAAGCATATGGGTAGACCTGACTGGAGAAGGGACATAGATAAGAGCGATATAAAGCCAGACTCTCCATAAGGTGTGTGTGTGAGTGTGTGTTTGAATGTTCTATGCATTATTAACATTCCATGTTTCAGGGCATTCATTGGTCATTATAAATGTTAAAAGAATGTTCTGGGTTAAATGCAAGTTTTGTGGACAGCATCTGTAACACTGCTGACTGACACAGAAAACTATTGTGACATGATTTGTGTAAAACCAGGAGGAAAATCCACCATGTTGTTAATGCATTAATCCACCTAGAAGAGTAAAACCTTTGATATGATTGGCTATCTCAGTCAGGTTGGGACTGAAAAGCACTTTTATGTCATTAGACCTGCCTAATTGATTTGATTTATTTAGTTTCTTTTCGTCATCCTAACAGCAGATGTTTGCTTACTGGTCTGTGGTGGTTAGGGTCCTGTCACAGCTCACAGTAGCCCCTTCACAACCAGGCCACGCTCAGCTGTTTCACTTCACTCTCAGCTTCAGGTTATCTTTCCTTCTCTCCATTCATCTGTCCATGCCTCCCTCAGTCTGTGTATGGTTTTGTGTTTGCCGACCTTTATCATTCTTTCAATCAGTCTGTCTTTGCTTTAAAGCCTAGTCTATTAATCCTCTTTCATATCACTCCATTTGTTTTCACTTCCTCCATCCGTCTTCCTTGTCCACACATCCACCTCGTCAATCTGTCTTCCTGTCCTCCCTCTGTCCACCTGTGGAAACTCAGTCTGTTTTTCTTCTACTTCTCCACAAGTCCCACTCTTCAGTAATTTCACCTTTCTGGGAGCCGTACACTAATGAGAGTGTAATCAGAGGGATTTCGGGCCCCAGGCTTCTGCAGGCCCTCGGGGACCCGAGCTCTGTGGAAACTGCACAGTTAAGACTGTCTTATTAAACTTCCCTGAAGGGGCCAAAGCTTCACACACGGTCTCAGTCTCAGAGTGAAGAATGTCATTGTCAGCTGACCTCTGATCCGACCGTCTTTCCTGCAGATCAGCAAGTCTTAATGGGATTGTGTTGACTGCTCAGGCCCCGCTCTGTTTAACCTGGGTGGGGTGGGGGGATTGGTTTTAAACTCTGATACAGGATCAGCTGTAGCCAGTATATATACTTTTTATCCTATAGAAGAACTTGACAAAACCAGATGAATCAAACCAGGTTTCAGTGGCCTCAGAATGTTTGCTATAAACTACCTGAAGAGCTAATGATTAATGTGCAACTGAAGTGGTGACGTTTATAGTGAAGAGCCCATTTGTGCTAGACGAGACTGGTTCTATAGGGATGTTAAGCACCCTCAAGAACATCTTCAGATAAAACTGCAGAGCGATGATGTGTTTTTGTACGCCAGCCTAGAAGTTCACATTAGCCTGGTTCCCTCCACAGAATACCAATAGGATTTTCCCACTGGCTTTTGGATTATTGCAGAAAATAAGATCTGGGACCAGAAGAGCTTTATGACTCTCACACATTCTGCTCGTATTTTTCATCTTCATAAATGAACAACTTTTGGGAACTTTGAAGCATAAGCAGCAGAAGTAAAAAGCTTAAAACTGTAAAACTACACCAGTCACATAACTTCAAGCTTCCACAACCCTTTCATTCATTAGCGATTATTTCCCTGAAAAATTGAGTTACAATGGTTTGCATTTGCAACAAGGGCGATAATGTAGGGAGTAGATGGGTTTACTTGTTAATATCCCCGACAAAGTCTTAAGTCATACTTGTTAGCAGTCATTTTTCAGAAGTGAAAAACAAAAACAAACCCAAGTTGGGGTTGATGCATTTCACGTCAGAGATTTAAAACGATGCAATATCTTGAGCTCATTCACACCACACATTTCATGATTTTAACTAATAGCCTATAAATGGCAAGAAGTGCCAAAATGCCAATCAGTTTGCAGGTTCCAATCTACAAATGTAGCTCCTGCAGCACTTTATAAGCATTAGATTCTTTACCCATTTATAGACAGTAGTGTGCATTCTGAGCAGTCAAAGATTACATGGTGTTATTTTAGCTTTGCAGAACACCACACGGATGCAGCTTGGTATTAAATATCACAAAATGGTTGAGTTCTTGGTATATCAACATTTGTTTTCACGGTCTCCAAGTTAACCATACTGTAGAAAGCAACAGCATTAAAGTTAAAGGCAAACACCTCGTTTGTGTCACGGCAAGTTTAACAGATGTCTAACACTGACGACATGGCTTCAACAACCAGTGAGCTAACATTTAATCATTAACCTGATCCCAACGACTTTGAGGTAGTTAAGCTCCCACCAAACTGAGAAAAATTGCACCATTGAAAAATGTAAAAATCCTTTATTTTGTATACAAGTGCACAAATAAAACACTGCGGTGAATAAAAACACTGCCAGTGTCTGAATCACTTCTTCCCTCGTTTCCCCGGGCCTTTGGTAGCGGCTGCAGTACCTTCGTCAGCCTTTGTTGTGGTTTTCTTTCCAGCTTTCTTAGGCGCTGGTTCCTCACCTCCTTTCGATGCTTTAGAGGCTTTTTTAGCTTTGCTCTGTTTGGGCTCAGTTCCACCCTCCACTGCAGCACTCTTCGCCTTTGGCTTCTTAGCAGGGGCCACTTTCGAGGCAGTGCCATCTTTCTCAGGCGTCTTGGGCTTAGCATCCTAAGAGAACAGAAGGAGAGACTTAAGGGATGGGTGTGTGTCCTTCACAATGGAGTGCCTGCTCATGTAGAAAACAATAATAAGAACTCACATCTGCGGCCTCCTTTTTCTTCACTGCCTTTTCTTTGCTTGCTCCTTGGGAGGAGAAATGGGAGAGAAAAACCCAATTCATGGTTACACATTTAAAAACTCCTCTCCCATTAAAAAGATTTAGTAGAATTCACAAATAATGGCCACAACTTCTATAACTTTAGCACAGGCTGCACTTACAATTGTGAACACCAAGGGCTTAGAGTTCAAAGACCCATTTACACCAATAACTAGTTTTTCCTCAGTGCGGACCTTTGATCAACTTAACTGCAGTGCTTTTCAAAATTCAGTAAAACCTCATTAACTAGAAAGCTCAACCGAAATGTAGTCGCAAGAAATAGTTTTCCTATGGTGCTACAATTTTTTTTGTGTGTGAAATGTGCCTCGAAAGAGACATTAAGTTACAAAAGGTAACGGGACTTGCCAATCCCTTCATAGCTGGTTAAGTGTACTAGCAATTTTCAAATTATTTGTTTTTAAAAGTAAATCCTACAGCAAACTTTCTTCAGTGCATGGTGATAAACTGTACCTTGACCCTTTGCTTTAGTTGCCTTTGGTTTCTTAGCTTTGGGTGCCTCCTGTACATTGGGATCAGCATTTTCCTTTGACTGCATCTTGGCCTCCTTTGGTTTGGTCTTGGCAGCAATCTGAGGTAGGACACAGGAACCATTACGTTGTACTGAATCCCTAACAAGGATTCATAAAATGGCGTAAGAAACTGTAATTTACCCGAAATCGCCCTTGGGCACCGGTTGTTGTCGACCCAGAATTTGCAGGTCTCACAAACACTCCAGTCTCCATGCCTTTGTTCAAGGTTCGGCGCACTAGAAACTTCAGCCGTGTCTCATCCACAGTTGTGTATTTCTCTTTGATGTAGCCCCGGATGGCCTGAGCCGAAACACCCTTTCTAGAGTCCAGCTCTTTTACAGCTTCTTTAACCATCTCCATCGTGGACGGGTGTTGAGAAACTTTCCGTGCAGCGGCCTTAGAGCCTGAGCCTTCAGAAGCATCTGAGACCAGATTTAGAAAGGAGAATAGAAGTTAAATGAAAACAGATCCTAATAGGAACATACAAGTATTCATTTAAAACATGGCAAACTCCACAAAAGTGCTTACAAACCTGGTTTTGTCTCAGCGATTTCATTCTCAGAATCACTTGGGATTACAGCTGTGGGCTCTGCAGAGGCTTTCTTAGGAGGCATTTCAAAAACAACCGTGAGGACGATAAACCTAAAGCACACTTAAGACACTGCAGCAGTAGCTCAACCGGCTTGCGTGACTGTTTTAATAATGGAAAGCACACTTTGTTGTTGTCCATCACCTGTTCATCTTTAAGTCGTTTGTCCCCAGGTAATTAGACACATTAATTAAGTGATTGGTCAAGTTGTCAGAGAAATAATCAGCTCAAAGCTTAAGTGAATGTGTCTGTGGTATCGTGTTCTGTTTGTGTACCTTGTCGAACAAGATTATAAAAGAGCTTTTACAGGACAGATCCTATAATTCTGGTGGATATTTCCTCTGGCGTATGAACACTTCAGGTTCTTAGAAAAGTTTTTTAGCTGACAAAGAACAATACAGCTAGAGCTTTTATTAATCATAGATAAAGGTCTTTTTTTATATTTACTCATGTTTTAATCAAACGTTTTACCTGTAAATGCTGTAAAAAAAAAAAAAAAAAATGACGTAGATCATTGTTAGTTCAAATTAAGTAATGAATTGTTAGCATATTAAATCTGTTTGTGAAGCGTTTCTTTTGGAATTCTAACATTAACACACAAACAAACTAACAAAAATGCATAATACATAGTTTAAACAGTATCTTATTGGATTATCATTTGATTATGGTTCTTTAGAGATGCTAATAATTCCTTTAGAAATGTAACCCGTTTGTAAGCGGGAATAATTGTTCTCTAAAAGCACGTGCAGCCTTTAGCCCACTAGCGGTCAAAAAATAAAGAGCATCGTCTTAGTTGTGCTTCGGTTCATCTCGTCTGAGCGGATGAATATGGTTCGAGGCAACGGTCAGAGCGAAAGAGCAATAAAGAACAGTTTCTTCTTCTTTTTCTTTTTTTTTTTTTGCAACCTGTAATTTGCCATTTTGAATGATCCATGGCTAATTTTCCTCGTTCGTTGTGACAAAAAAAACTTTCATCTTCATGCTACTCACAACCGGAGCTACTTTTCTCTGTGAACGGATATGACGTGATGCGCGGGCTAGTGATGTATGTAAGCAATTACCCGCGAAATGCGTCCTCTATAGCTCTAAAATAAAAATCATTTTGAGTTTATTAAAGTGTGTTTGGGTAAAGCATGGTTTAGAATATGGATTGTTGCACTCTCTCATTAATAACATTTTGTTTTTATTATTAATATTTTCAATCATAACAAGTTACAATTGAAAAAAATGTTTTTCCCTTTCCAGTAAAGTTTGAAATGTTATTATTAATCATGGAGCTGGCTAGTTTGGTTTAAGCCTTTTTTATTAGTGTTATTGAAAAAATGTTAGAAATCCCTATGGAGAAAATTAATTTGGAAAAGAAAAAGTCACTGTTTTTACCTTATTTTTTTCTGTGACACCTCATCCTTTCTGTTCTTCGTTTACAATTATTCTTGTCAGAAACTAGTTTACCATAAATTCTTAAACTCCTCAACACTGACCGCAAATTAACCACCACTGACCAAACGCCTAAACTCCTCTTTGAAAAGCTAACCCTAACGCAAATAACCGCCATGCAGCCAGAACGGCTTATTAAAGTTGATTTACTACCTTGTTTTGGTCCTTTTAAATCACTTCAGTAAAGACAAATTGAGTTTGCCAAGGGTCATGTGAAGAAAGAAAAGTAGAAAGAAGTTTCATTTGGAATTAAGGTGGAAAATAAACCATAACATGCAAAGCCACTCTGATGCAATTGCAAAAAGTGGATTGGATTTAGTGATAGATGAGTAATCAGGGAAACGTTGGTTAATATTAGAATATATGAGCTGAAGTGTACTGGCTATTTGATCATGATATGATCTGTCTGTTTATTATTCATTAGGCAGTAACACATGCTTACTCATAACTGATAACATGTAGATCTCGGTCTTGTACATGTGAGTTTCCATGCGTTTGCAAACACACACACACACACACACACACACACACACACACACACACACACACACACACACACACACACACACACACACACACACACACACACACAAGGACGGATCATTTGGTTTTGATTTTTCCCAACATCTGGTTGCAATGTGACTGTTTGTCTTTCAGTAAGTGCTGTCCGTGTGTGATTTGAGTTGTTTGGATCACAGGGATTGTGAGATTGCATGTGTGTGTATGTGTTGCTGTTTTTTTTTTTACTCGTTTAAACAAGAGCCATGTCACACCCCCCATGAGATGAGATTACTGTTATCCATAGCATGGCTTTAACCCCACTCCAGCTCTCTCTCTCTTTCTCTCTCAATCTCTCTCAATCCACGTTTTCCAACTGAACTGCTGAAATTCTAATATATACAAAACACATTCTAGACTGGAAAACACTGCATGACTTTTGAACAGATGTTTGCCCCAATTTACAGTCTGGACAGGTCGACATTAGCTGCTGAAAGTCGGAGCCAGTGCAGATTTGAGTTGACAGCTTTAATAGAAAATCATGTAGACACAGGTTGTTTCCATCCAGTCAGAGGAAATCAGACATGTTCGATGTTTTTAGCTGATTTTAGAAAACAATAGTTTTCAGTTGTCACGCTTCTGCTAGCAAGAAGTTGCATGTTTCTTTGTGAAAAATGTACGCCATGTGCATGTGTATTGCATGCTAGTGTTTCTTTACAAAGTAACAACGCAAACTACTGGCCTGGATATGTAAAACTGTGTTTTTAGTCATTTTTGTGGATCTGTGTGAACGAGGATTGTTTTGAAACACTGCATTGTGTTGTGTTTTACCTTTTACATTTTTTTATTTTTATATATGTATAGTGTAAATATATATATTATTACTATTATTATTTTTTTTTACATTATTTCATTTATGCATTGATTCATTTATGTTTCTCCAAGCAAGGACTTCCCAAGTTGGAGATTTTGTCATGTTTATCCATTTTAATTCTGGTGACTAATTTGTCTGTAAAGTATATCCCTACACATGTTCTGTGTTTCTTGCAGCACATTTCCAGAGGGAGTGTGTTGTTCCAGCTCAGGCGTTATCTGGACGGTGTACAGTATAAATGACCGGCGCTGATCAGAGATGCCTGGGGAAGTCACACTCTCACTCTCACATCTCACAGATGTGTTTTGTGTAAATTGAATTATGGATATTTTGACCTCTGAAGGCTTATTGGGGCCCCCAAGACACCATGTGTGTGTGTGTGTGTGTGTGTGTGGCCTCTCCTTTACCCCACTCTCTTTATCCACAGTAATAGAAACCAGGTTTATCTGAACTCACAAAAGCAGCTCACTGGCCAGAAACTCAAGTAATATTTTTTTGAAAATATGAGCTTGTATACAGCAACTATATGCTTTTTGAACATAACCAGTGTCTCATTGTAATGCTCTAGTTTGATTGGTGTAGGTTAGAGTGCTCATCTCTGTGCATAATCTGCTGTGATTTCTTGATTTGTATTTATTTATTTTTTTATAAAAAATTAAGGATCTTTATTGGCATTAATGGTTCCATGAAGAATCTTCAACATCTATTGCACAAAAGTGGTTTCAAAAATGGTTCTTCCATGGCATCAGTGTAAACACCTCCTTTTAATTTTAAGAGTGTGTACTTAGCAAATGAAATTCATTTAACGTTTTGTTGTGCCTGCTGTTGTAAAGAGCGTCTTCTCTGTGATTAACCTGCTTCTTTTGTGCCTTGTGTTTACTCAGCTGCTTGTCTTTGTATTGGCCAGTGCAGTGATTTGTGGACTTTATTATAAGTTGTTTTGGAAAAACACATCTGCTAAAGATATAAATCTGGTACTTTACAATAAGATAAAGTTTGGTTTCGCATTAGAAGTGCAACCATTCAACCATGTTATACCAATGTTAGAGAAAGAAAAATAAAAAATGATTTGTTGTTGTTGTTGTTTTCTTCAAACCATTTGTTTTCTTTTCTTTTTTTTTTACTTTTAACCTAGAAATTTCTTCCCTTTCTCACTTCTCCAAGATCCTTTCAGTAAATAGTAAAAAAAAAAATAATAAAATAAAATAAAAAAATTCAAATCTTTGTGAAGAATACTTTAATAATCTAAAGAACATTTTTCCAATATATAGTGCATTTTAATGGTTCTATGGATGTTTTTTTTTTTTTTTTTACATATTTAGATTGATTAATTTAGTAGACACAACCAAAAAAAGACAAAATAAAAGAGGACAGAACAACAGATTGTAGTTCCTTGTGATGCTAAATGCAAAACAATCTCGAATTGCCTTGATGAGAATTTTTAAATTCAAAACACTAGTGAATTTAACTTGTCAATTTTTTTAAATTATTTTATTTATTTATTTATTTATTTTTATAACCTCTCTGCGGTCCTACAGTATCAATTAAATCAAACATTCAAAATTAAAACCAAAAAACCTATTGGAGCCAGCAGAATCCCTCACAGCAGAGAGGTCGAGGGACTAAAGGATTTACTGAACACATTCACACTTTGGGGAAGAAAGAGCAGCAAATGCTTTAGCTTCCATTGCTTTTGAAAACACCTGCATTCCTCCAGTGCCTCTGTATCAGTGTGTGTGTGTGTGTGTGTGTGTGTGTGTGTGTGTGTGAATCCCAGAGGACACTGGTCCACAGTGAGGACAGCAGCTCGCTGCAGTAATTGTATTCTTCCCCTGTCGAGACAGAGCTGGTGGAAGAATGAGGAAGAATTTCTCTTTTTCTCCACTGCACCATTATGATGCATCCGCTTCCTCCGAGGGCCCTTTCCTCTTTCATCTCCAAATGTTAATGTCACTGGATCCATGCAGGCTATCCCCTCTGACACACACACACACACACACACACACATTCCCTTAACAATCTCCTTCACCCTCATATCTGCATTAGGGCACATGGTTGACCTTTCTGTCTCTCACTAGGGGCTCAAATCCTAACCGGGTCTTTAAATGTTGTTTTCTTTGACCGTTTCCCCTCTCTAAAGTTCACGCTAATGGGATAGTTAATCCAAAAGTGGAAACTCTGTCATCATTTACTCACCCTCATGCTGTTGCAAACATTCATTTTCAAAACACAAATTAAGATATTTTTAATGAACCCTGAGACATTTCTGTCCCTCCATTAAAAGTCCTGGCAATTAGAACTTAGAAGAACTTTTTAAAAGGCATAAACAAAAAACAAATCTGTATACACTGAATGGTTTAACCCAAGTGCTGTAGAGATTTGATGGCTTTATGTGATAAACACATTTAATTAAACCATTTGATTCATTTTATACCTTTATGACCTGTTTAGGTCTAAGTTCTGGTTATGGAGGGACACAATGGATATCGAAAAATATTAAAAATAATGAACATTTTTGGATGAAGTTACCCTTTTAAGTTTGTTTTTATTAGATTAACAAAATTGTGCATTTTATTGACAATAGCTGCACACAATGAGAAATGTAGCAAATAAGTAAGATACAGCTAAATAAACACATCTTAAAGTCACTTACAGTTTTTCTAAGTCACTTTGGTGCATTTCTCAAATTAGAAATGAAATTCTCAAAACTACTTGTACAACCTCCACATCATCTAGTCATTTATACACATCATAAAACCAGTTTCTCGTTCTTTTGAACAAGTCGCGATTGCTTTTGTGCATTCATGTTTTTGATTACGCACATTTATCTGTGGTTTCCTACATTATCAGTTGCTAATGTGATGTTGCTAATAATGTATTCTATAGTTTTCTGTGCAATAATCTGACCCCTCAAAACATCTAGTCTTTAGTTCATTGTATAAGTCATTAAATGCAAAATGGTTCATCTAGTTGTCATAAACTGCCAAGCACACTTTATTTTATTTTTACACATTATAATTAGACTTTTTGTCAATTTGGCATGAATTGTGCAAGTAAATCTTGACTAATTAAGAGAATGCAGATGATAAACCAATGATAAACCATTTCTCTGAAATATTTTAAATGGTTCATCTCATGAATCTTCATTTGGAAAGCTTATATTGTACTGAACAGACAGAGGACAGCACAAGAGTTACAAATTCTGAAAATTGACTTATTTTCATCTTTGTGCCCATATTTCTTTTCCCTTTTCTATATCACAATGGCATTGTAAAGAGTTTTTATTTTATTTAAATTTTGTTATTTTTTTTGGTCAGACCACTAGTAAAAGTATAACTGGGAATTCTATCCAGTCTCTTTCAGTCAATATCCCACATACAGAAATGTGTAAATGTGTACTTTTGAAATGGATATATACTGCAAGCATATGGCATAGTGTTCAATACAGTAACTGTCATCCAAAATGTGGTCATAATTTAGATCAGAACATCCCTCCAGAGGACACTGTTATATTGACAACATGACGAAGCAATTTGACTGTCTTATCCGTAAACTATGACACAAGAACTTGTGATTCTGATGGCACTGACATGTTCATTGACACAGATATTTATTTTTGAGAGATGAACTAAGTATTTTGAGCAGGTATTTTACTATTTGTACGAGTTGTTTTGAGAAATGCACTTACTGTTTTGCAAATCTCAAGAATGATTCGAGAAATGTACCAAAGTGACTGAGAGGAACTGTAACATAATTGATTTAGAAAATGTTTCTGGTAAATGCATGAGTGTAAATCTCAGTGTGGTTGGAATAATGTGGAGACGTGCGTGATAAGTGTGTGTGCATACTTGTACGGCCATATGGGACAGATACTGATTTTGTTTAGCTTGTGTGTGTGTGTGTGTTTGTGTTAAAGAGAGAGGGAATGTGAAAGTGTGTTAATGGCTTCATTTCAATTATTTCTTTCAAATGAATAATAAGCATCCATAGATACTGTGCAGTTATTTATGTATAATGAGGCTTTGGTTCACTCCCAGAGTTTTTATAACCCTTTCTTTCTATCAGCTGATGTGTGTGTGTGTGTGTGTGTGTGTGTGAGTGAGTGAGTGAGTGAGTGAGTGAGAGAGAGAGAGAGAGAGAGAGAGAGAGAGTTTGTGTGTGTGAGTATGGGTGAGTGTGTGTGTTAGAGAGAGAGAGAGAGATAACAAATACTATATAGAGTAAACCTAGCGTAGACTATTTTTCTGGTGTATTTTTTAGACCTTGAAGAACATGGCTTCTCTTGACTTGCCACTGTCTGCAATTCTAGTTTTACTAGATTTTAGTGCGGCATTTGATACTGTTAATCACTATCTTGGTTTCTCGTCTTGAGAAATATGTAGGAATCCAAGGAGTGGCTCTCCAGTGGTTCAAGTCGTATTTATCAAATAGAAGCTATGCAGTAAATGTTGGGGAATTTTTATCGACCTTGGCTCCTCTCACATGTGGTGTCCTGCAAGGGTCTGTTCTTGCCCCACTACTTTTTCTCTTTATATATGCTCCCTTTGGGGTCCAATCTTAAGAAGAATAATGTTTCATTTCACTGTTATGCAGACAATAGGCAAGAAAACAAACAAAGCTTTTATGGGGTTGGAATGACATGGGGGTAAGTGATCAATGACATAAATTCCATTTTTGGGTGAAGTAACCCTTTAAATTCATCTCAGAAGTGTCAACTTTTAGTTTTTACTCAGAATTTATAATTTTATGTTGTTGTTTTTATTTTATTTTTTGTCTACAACACCTTGGGCAGCAGCTGTTGTATTAATGTGTGCTTTATAAGTGAAATTAACAAACAAGTCACTTAAAAAAAAAAAAAAAAAAAATATATATATATATATATATATATATATGACATGCAGGACAGGTGAACAAATTAAATATTGAAATTAGTTTTCAAGTATTTAAATTATTTCAGGATTTTCATAAACTCACATAATAATTTATAATGTTGATATAAAAATTACTATATTTGATGTTTGATTATTATTATTTTTAATCAATATGGTACATTTAAAACAAATTTGATGAAAAGTAGTTTAATTTCATGTAATCTCTGTAAGAAGTAACAATTTCTGCTGAGCTTTGCTGATAATATGATGGATGGCAGCAATCACTAAGGTAAGATTGGTCATTAAGCAGCAATGAATGCTGAGATAATATTCATATTCTGGACATGGTCTTTGGAAAAGTAAACAGACGTCTCTATTTGCTCTTGTGCAATTCATTATTTTTTAAAGTTTGTTTCTTTTCTTGTGTCTTTCTCCTGCCTTTTTGATGTTGTTGTTGTTCTAATTAATCTTAGCTTTTTCCCGCATTACCCCAGCACTGATTCAACAGCTAGTTTCGAATCGTGAGGGTTATGAAACAAAACAACTTGTGTTTCTGTAATAGCAGATAAATGAATGAAGCCATTTAATGCTGCTCAATGCCACCTCATTCATTTCACGGCCAGACTCACACATATCCAGCTTCAAACCACCGCTGCTGAGCTCCGGTCAAAAATAGCTCCTGGGTTTAATGCAGACATCTTTTCTATTAGTCCAAGGAGGTATTTTTCTTTGCTAGTGAAAACATTTTCTCAGCCGTTTGCCATTTAGTCCAGTTCTTTCTCTCACTCCACATCAGTCCCTTTTGGTCTTCACATCTGTCCATTTTTTATGGTTCGGTTGATGATGTTACCCATTCATTTCTGTCAACTCGAGGCTCACTGGGAAAACTGCCTGTGGCGACATTTCTGCAAAATGATAATGTGGCTTCTTGTACATTTTGTGCAAATGTAAAAATTAAATGTCCAGTGAGCTGTGCTAAAAGATTAATTGCATTTTAAAAAATAAATTACCACCTATACTAAACCGAAAATCATTTGCCGAAGCGTTTGCTAACTCTGTAACGCATCTAATTATTTTATTAGCAATAATCATAATTTGGAGTTTAATAAATAAATAAATTAACACTGAAGTCCTTTGAAGTGCTTTAGTATCAAACACATTAAAAGAAGTGTACTTCAACACTAGATTATTAAAACCTAATTATTTATAATGTACATTAAAGTAAAATGATTAAATTGTGCATGTTTAAAAGTGAATTCAAGTGTGTTAAGAAACAGTCATGAAAGTGTACTCTCTACATGCACATCAATATTATATTATCTGCAAGAACAGTTTTTAAAATATACTTTTAGGATTTGAAGTACTGTAGTGCACATTCAGTTCAATTCAGTGCACTTCTTTTCACACATTGACACACATTAGTGATTTTACATCATCAAAGAATAATGAAATATCGTAGCGTTTGACAAGTAATAAAACATGCACCGTCACAGCTGAAAAGCTTTAATATGATTTCAACTTAACAAATTCTCCACTTCACTATTACTGGTTAAAAGTAGATAAACAGCTACACTACTGTGCTGTGAACACTTGATGTAGTGCATTTCTCCATTTCTCTTTTTTTTTTATGGTGAAAATATGCTACGGTTTTCAAAGCGGTGGTTAAACAGTAAAAAAAGGTATAGAATTGATTATATTCTGGTCTTATAGCCTGAATATATATGTTTTTTTTTTTTTTTCTTGTGGCCTACTGTATATTTAAACATCTTTTATGTGAAATATCAGTTTTAAATAAAAAATAAACATGCATTTTTAGTGATCCTTCTTATTTTGTTAAAATAATTACCATTTTGTAGATTCTGCAATGTGTATGTAAAAATTTCACCACAACTGTATATCATACATGCAAAGGATGACGCTATACATCACTAAATTATAAATAAAAAACTAATTAGGTAAATGTTCCTCTGAGCATATAAAACATTACTGACATTTCTTTTTCCTTTAAATATAAAGATCAGACACAATTCTCATAAAAGTATGATTTTATGTGCTACATGTAGGACTTGAATAAAGTAATATTTTATTTTAAAAGCAAAATTGAAAGTCCATTTTAAGTGATTATTTTAAGCTATTTCTTTTTACATGTGATGCACACATTAAACACTGACTCACTTCCTTTGAGAATGAACCTTTTTGAAATATTTCCTGATTAATACAAACAAAAAGCATCCCTAAATTGCATTAAAAAACACACAACCTGCCAAAGCTCCTCGCATGTCGACCTGGCCTCATAAATATATGCTTATGACATGTGCTAAAGTTTGGACAACTAATGACCTGGCATAACGTGTCTGGGCACCATTTCTGGACACAAATATGAATCTGGTCATGAATCCAAATAAGAGTTCATGGCTTCAACAGAAAGCTGAATATTTTCAGGGTATAAAAACATCAATTTGGTCTGTGTTCTGCACAGCAGCTGTCGTGTGGCTTTAGAAGACTTTGAATGTAGTGCACAAGTCAGAGATTTTTATAGTTCATTTAATTTTGATTTGCCACTGATACAGTAGAGACAGGATTTGGGTTAAGCATGTAAAGTACTGAATTGCAACTCATCTTTGCACCACAATATTCAGCATGGAATTATTAAAGGATGGATGGATGGAAATTAGTAATAAATCAATAGAGCAAAACACACATCGGCGTATATGTATATGTAAAATAACTGTAATCTAGAGCTCTCTAGACTTCTGTGTTTGCTCAGACACTGCAAATGAAAACAGCAAGAGACACAATTCAATTCAACATAAACTCAAAATAAAGCTTGTTTATGTCTTGATGCATATTGTAGGTATTATTAAACTCAATTCATAGGTGCATGTTATTCACAACAATAACTTGATCTGCGTTTGCTCTTCAGCTGATGACACACATCTCTGATATATTTACCCCCCTCCAAACATTCAGTTCTATTCTGGCACTTTTCATTATCTAATCAACCGAGTGCTGCAGTGACGATGTATTTTGGTGGTTCAAGCTGAATGTTTTCATGACCTGGCTCCTTTGATAAAAACCCAGTAGGTTTTTCTTCCCCCACTGGCTTTTGGATAATTGCAGAAAATGTGATCTGTGACCAAAACAGTTAATGATTCTTACATGTTTTGTTCATCAGTTGTTCATCATTTCTATGAAGCCTTAATACAATCAGCAAAAGCAAAAAGCTGAATGCAGGATATTAACAAGCGACACGTGACATCATCATCACCACCATTAGGCTTCAAACAACACTTTCAATCTTTAAAACAGATTTTCCCTAAAGGTTTAAGTTAGAGTAGTTTGCAAAAGTGCAATAATAAACACAGTAAGGGCTATTAACACTGATAGTAAGTAAATGAGTTGACATGTTTTCCGTAATGACGTTTAATATCCCGACTGTCTCTGTAGTCCCATTCAGACAGATCTGCTAACCTCCTTTACTGATGCACTGTATGTTACAGAATAAAATGGAAATATCTTGAGCTAGTGTTTAACAGCACAGACCTTATTTCAGGCATTGAGCCAAAAATCCATCAAAAAACCCCTTCAGAATGATGGAAGTGGAAGTGTTAAAATTCAAACTCCTTTACGGCTTTTGGCTGTAAAAATACGTCATCCCCGCAGCAACTCTATTCCAGATGGATGTAATTAGGTCACGCCCTACATTTTTTTCCATTAAAATATACCAGAATATGAAAGCAATGTGGGTTCCAATCACAGTCCATTTTCTTTTCTGAAGTGTTCAACCACTAAGTATGTCATATGCCTGTTTTTTACTTCTTTACTCCAATATGAGAGAGATCCACCAATCAGTCAGTCTAGAAGAAGCTCTGATTGGCACTGACCTTCCAGTGCATTCTGGGAAGCGGTTGAACTTTATAGTCCACTGTGGGTTGTCCAATTACCGTATGTCTTTTTTTTTTCCTGCTTTCCCGCAATTACACTTCAGCTCTAGTTCTGTGCTATCGCCTTGAAATATAGTAATGCAGTGCTGTTCACATCGTTGGCTCCTTTAAGATAAATCGCTTGCACTTTGCCTCATTTGCAAGCAGCTTCGGATAAAAGTGTTTGCTAATTAAATAAATGTAAATGTGAACCAACAATGCATAAACACAGAGGACTGCAGCCGTCTGAAATGTCCTTAGAACAAAAGGCCTGTGATTGGTGTGCAGAAATTACACTGCAAAATCAATTCATTCATAACACACTTGATTAAAACAGCATGCTGACACCCTGATAGCATTATATTAGATGAATGCTGCACAGACTTATATTGAAATGCATTATCACAGTGCTATTATTCACCAAACACAAAGGACGGAGAGTTGTTTCCAGTACAGATCTATAGAAATGTTGCATTGAAATGTTTGCACACGTACAGTGGTAGGAAAGGTCACTGGTCCACACGGCCCTGAGCTCACAAGACCTGCAGGAGTCCTCCTCTCTCTCAGCAGCTTCTCTCAGCCAACAGACACATCGTGAACTAAAAATGTGGGGCTTCTCCACGGGGAACCCATGTCCAATTTTGCTGCGCATGTGTGCGATTTCTTTTCACACTCTCTGTTGGAGGGGGAAAGGGGGAACGGGGAACTTCAAACCAAATATGAGAAAACATTCCTCAGAAGAGTTTGTGAAAAGGTGGAAGACAGAGTTCAGGAAATGGACACACTCGAGGGGGAAGCACTGAAGACTGAGACTGAAAGAAGAGGACGAGTGTTTGCAGTTGTTTGTCTCTTTAATGAATGTGTGTTTAGTTGAATCTTCGCTCGCCGCGTCTCGCCCTGCTGCTGCTGTGAGACTGCGGTGAAAGCATGTTTGTTTTTCCCCTTCTTGGTCACATCCTCTGAAAGAAAGAACCAGCAAATGAATGAAACTGTTTACGATTTGGGGAAGAAACATGCAAACCCTTAGCCAACGTTTTGCCAACATCCTTGCGCATCTGTGGTGATAACAAACCTCAGTATCTCAGTTCTACAAATAAACAGTTGTGATTGGTCCGCTGTGTATGTAACCCCAGGATAATAAAAAAGAAAAGAAAGTCTGTGGGATAGCTTCACATCCGCTGGGAATGAACGGAGAGCCTGATTGCTTGAAGCTTTGTCATGAAAGTGGTGAGGCTGGTTACACAAGCAATAAACCAGAAGTGAATCGAGTGATCCAAAAAACAAAACAAAAAAACCCCATAATACACTTGTTTATCTTAAAATCTTAAACAGAACTCCTACAGATGTTGATTAACTCCATCTCCAGCAGAAGTGCCTGTCTGTTCATCAGCACTGTTTCTGCTTCTCCTATTCTCTGAGACGAGAACAAATCTTATCTTCGGCTCATGCTTAAAAAACTGTACTTGCAGATATTAATGAAATTCATTTAAAGAGAGTATACTGTCTAAACACACAGATTTAAGTCCACTTTCTACTTTAATAAAGTCAATTTTAAATCATTGTTTTAATATTCTTTTGTTGTACTTTAAAGAAGTGCACGGATTTTTGATTCGTTAATTAACATACTAAAGCACATGTGAAGTACGTGATTATAATTTGAGCTATAGTGTGTCATTTGAAGTTAACATTGTAGGCTACTAAACAGCAACTCATTGCAATGTGAAATTACATATTATTTGAATGCATAGCAAGTTTCAATAAAAATTAGATTAAGGTATATTTTTGTTTACCATGTCAGTGCATTTGGAAGCAAAGACAATAAAGTTAACGACATATATGTAGGCTACTTAAGTCTACTTGGTTTGTAGAAGTGCATTTGCTTTAGTAACCATACCATTAGTGTCACTCACCAGACATTTCATTTCCGAACTGCAGTAATACGTACAACACTAGACGTAACAAAATACATCCACATTCACGGTTATCTGTTTCAGATAAAACATGCTTTAATGCCATTCCCTGCACATTTTAAAGTGTTTTGAAACATGCAATATGTACTTAAGTCCTTCTTAAGTGACACACTTAAGTTCTACTAAAAAAAAATCATCTTACTGCATTTAATGTAAATTTCACTATCACATATTTTCATTGAATTGCAATTAATATGCACTATGGTGTATGTTAAGCATTAACTGAATACATTAATTTAATGCTTGGATAAATGTACTACTTTTCTCAAATGTGCAGAACATTGCAGACGCAGCAGTGCAGGGCTATAACCATAAACAGTTTATGTCCATTGTCTGGTTTACATGGTTTCCTCATTCTTTGTGTTTGTTTATGTCCTCTTTTCTCTAGCACGGCAAACAAAAGACAGTCAAAATACGGTAATATTAAAGATATACAGCACACTGGTATTTCACATTTTTCACTTCATTTTCATGCCTGCGTACATTCCCCAAATGAATAATTACAGACACATTTCCATCAAAACACAGGCCTCGAAACCAGCGAGGAGCTCTTGGAGGGACTCTCATTTCGCTCATCTCTTCTTATTGCACTCCTCCTCATCCCCTCGGCCTCTTGTTGTTTTTACAGCAAATTAGATTGGATAATTGAGCCCGTGTTCCCTGCGCAGAGTAAGATTGAAATAAAATTGAGAGGAGATGTTTAAGGTGTACCCAAATCGAGAGCTGTGGCTATTGGTGTGGAACAGAGGTCGTTTTTAACTATAGCTGATCTGTCGAACTGAGCCGGTTTGTGTGTTTACTCAAAAACCCTGAACACGCGTGGCTGGGCATCATGTTACAAAACTGCCTAAACTTCCTCAAATTGTAAACAAATTTGCCAATGACACTCTTACAATGAGAACATTTCCTGCTCTGAGATGGAAAGGAAACAATAGCCTGTCTCATGGCAGTGACATCTACGTAGGAGGCCAGAAATGTCATGTTTTGTCATGATGGGGCAGCAGTGGGGTGTACACAATCAGTCATACCAAAATAAACAAAGAAGCTTTAGCACAGCGTGTGGTTGTGTGCCCATGTGGAGCTAAGGTTCGAATCTGGTTTGCGTCATGTCCTGCTCCCAATGATGCTTTCTCGCCTACACTTTTCTATCTCTCTCCAGCACTCCTCTATTACTGATACTGTGAAACTGATAGCGAAAGAGGAGTTTTGATGCTTTTAGGCTGTTGTGTAATGAAATAACAGTGATGCGGCTGTATAAGATCGACTTTTAAACTGCAATCGTCAAGCCATTTCATGGGATCTCAAGAGACAAAAGTCTCTCTTCTCACTCCAAAAATCAAAATCTACTTTCCTATACCATAATTATCAGTCCACCTCATTAAAGTCAGACACACTCATTTAAATCATTTAATTTTTACATAAACTCAAGAAAGGGACACACACTGATTCCTCACTCAGATAAGAGGCGCACAGACTTCAGCACAGCGTTTATGGCAGAGCCTTTGAAAGATAACGGCTCATCTCATTCTCATTATGCAGGGATTTAATGGGCATCGCTCACAGCAGGTGGTCCGCTGGCCCTGGACTTCAGCGCTGGGTGAAGGAAGATCACAGTAAAGGGAGAACAAAGAGATCATTAATGTGATTTTAAGAATTCTAAACATAAACATTAAGAAAGGGGAGATTTTTTGTTTGTTTGTTTGTGTGTGTTGTTTTATCTCACAATCACAGTAGTTGAAAATGTCCCTTTAAATGAAGCTTGATGAGTGCAGTTTGCTCTCTTGTGTTGTTGTATTTCCTACTGAAACAGGACACGCATGTGAATGCACTTGTGTTGCCTTCATGCAGTCTGTATTAACATTAATGAAATACAAGGCCACTTCAGTATGTATAAAGAGAGTACATGACATACAAAATGACAAATGTCAAAATGGCATTAAAGTCTCCTACTTAAGTGGATCAAAAAAGCATGACAATTTTCAGCTAATTGCATTACAAAATAATGCAGCCAAGAATTTATATGTTTTAATGTAATTGCAATTTGCATGCATTTACAAGTGTCCAAAAACATTGCATTCAATTAATGCTTAAGTGTATTGGTTTATATGAAGTACTTCTTTTTTTTTTTTTTTTTTATGCTAAAGGTAATTTCTTTTTTTCACAAGGGTGAGTCTGTACGACCCACTAAACCACCCCAATCCAGATCTTTCACACACACCCTGCACACTACACAGCATGTATACATGATCTTACAGCTATTGTGCTAAAAGTCTTGCTTATAGGGCCTTTAACAGATTTGGCTTCTACAAAAATTGGGAGGGATTTCTGTTATAGAAACAGAAAAATAGAGAGAGAGAGAAAATGCCTGTGCTGGAGAATCAGTAAACTGTAACAGAGACACGGAGAAAGAAAAGTGAGAGGATTATTCAGGATTCTGCTGAGGAGAGAAGGGCAGGAGATTTCAGTAATGAGAAATTTGAGTGTTTGTGTTTGTCAAAATTCGCAAGTATTTGTTTAGCTGTAAGGATTATCCAATGTGTGTGTGTGTGTGTGTGTGTGTGTGTGTGTAATGACATGGGTATGACACAGGTATTACAAGGAGAGAGTGACTTATGAGGACATAACCCATGTCCCCATTTTTCAAAACACTTATAAATCATACAGAATTGTTTTATTTTTAAGTAAAAGTAAAAATGCACAAAGTTTCCTGTGAGGGTTAGGGTTAGGTGTAGGGTTAGTGAAGGGAGATAGAATATACAGTTTGTACAGTATAAAAACCATTACACCTATGGGATGAACCCACTTTTCATAAAAACAAATGTGTGCGTGTGTGTGTGTGTGTGTGTGTGTGATTACAAACCAGGAAATCACAAACAATAGGGCACTGGGCTACTGCCAAACACTGAGTGTGTCTGCCTTTCTTCTACAGTTCATTGCAGTCATTCATGTGTAATAACAATGTGCACACTTTACAAGTGTTTTCTGGGTCGACTGTTTTAAGTGATTCCTGTCTGTAACTTTGAGGAGTGATTGTTGAGATTCAAAGACAAAAGACACTTTCAGAAGACAGAAAACACGTGTTGCTAAGTATTTGAAACATGAGATATGTCAGTAAACAATGACAGTGTTACTTGTCTGTCCGTGTATTGTTGGATACTGCTCTTTACAGAAAGTCCTTCAAGTAACTATAAAAATAGGCCGTTGCATAAATATATTTTCTACCCATATTGGGCCATTTTGTATATTTTTGAAAATATATATATTTCACAAAAAAAATATATTACTTTCCCAGCATGAATCCAGCGCTCATTATCGTGTTCTCTGGAAACATATGACATCATTCCCAATATGTTGAGTCACTGATCAACGTGTCTATAAATCTTTAACAATCGCCATAGTAAAGCTAATGTTTCAATGTTTACAAATGTACAAGGTAAGAAAGTGCAATGAAGAATAGAGTGCAACAAATATTTTATATAGTTACTTTAATGGTTATGGAGCTAATGCTAGGTAGATGACAAAATTAGTAGAAAGAGACCAATAATAATAACAATAACAATAATTTGGGGTAAATATAAAAAATTTCATCTCAAAAAGTCTTAGCTTAATTATTAGATTTGCATGAATTATGAACTTAAATAATACGAATAAAAGAACAAGAATGAAAAACATATGGAGAATTTTGTTGTTGTTGCTACAAACTGGAAAAGTGAATACATAATGAATAAAATAAGGACTTCTGAATGTACTTAAAAATCCTTATAGGGTTTTCATTAAATGTCTGTGTCTTTTACGGTTACTGAAAGATTGTTTGAAAACAGTGTTGAAACATTCCTCATGCATTATGTAGAATTAAAACCATTTTATATACAGGCTATTTTAGATCTCCAAATCTTTGTTGTGACGCTGTTTGTGTGGAGGGGATGGGAGGTGAATTTTCAAGTCCTTAATTGGTAGGTTTCTGGAAAACATTATGTCAGCTGTTAAACACTCAGTTCTACTTCTTTATGGGCTTTCTCTGTTTCCCTGTTTATTGACTTCCAGGCTGTCTGATGCAAATTGCACACAGACGTCTGGTTGACTGGCTTTGTGCATTTATCAATTCCATTAGATAATGAACATCTCTTTCCTACTACCTTCAAAGTTTGAATGTTGGCCTTTAGGACTCCCGCTGCATACATCCTCCAACCTCAACACACACCTACTGTCACGGTTCATGAATTCGCTATCTCTCTCTCTCTCTGCTTGTTTAGTGTGCAGGTGTGTGTCTGTGCGCGTGGTCCCTGATCACTACTGATTAACAGCACCACCTGCGCCCTATTGTGTGTGTCTATTTAAGTGCAGTAACTGGTGTCTCATGTTGTCAGATCGTTGTGGTTCTTCCCTGGGTTCTGTTCTGTTCCCCTGGCTGTGTTGGATCGTGGATTCCCCCATTGTTCTTTGTCGAGTCTTCTTGCTCCCTGCACCGGAATCTCATGCACCTTCACTGGGATTACAGCACTGGATCACCGAGGATCATCACTGTTGTCCACCGAGGTCACTGCGTCACACACCATCTGAGCTTGTGATTGTCGCCACCCTCCTTCTGTGTTTTGAGCGTCATTGTTATCTGTTTGTCTGACCATATTAATATCTTGTTATTAAACTGCCTTGCACTTGCATCCTGTCTCTGAGTTGTGATAGAACGATCTGACCAACATCATGGATGCAGCAGGCGCCACCGGCTGGAACGAGTTCGCCTCTCGTAGCATGGCGAGGATGGATCAACAAGAGGAAAGCATCATCAACACAAATCGGGCCATCCAAGCTCTTGTGGAGCAGGTGTCTGAGCTCACCCAACAGCTCCAACATCTGAAAAGCCCTGCTACACCACCCCCACTGCCCGTGCAACCAGTTTCTCCCAAACCGCCTCATTAACACAAGCCCCATTTACCCACACCTGAGGGATACTCAGTTGAGCCCGAGTATTGCAGAGTATTCCTTACCCGTTGCTCGATGTATTTCTCATTGCAGCCGCAGATGTTTCGTCAGGAGAAGACCGGCCCTTCTGTCAGGCAAGACGGGTCTATGGGGAATGGTGGAGTGGGTAAATCAGGATCCATGCTGAACCTCGTTCCAGGCACTCTCAGAAGAGATGAGGAAGGTCTTCGATCATGCGGCGGCAGGTAGGGAGGACAACTCCACATCCCCATGTTTCCCCTCACTCACAAGATTTCCATTAATGCGCTAAATGGACAGCAACTCCCTTTCATTTCCCATATTACTGGACCCTTACCTCTCATCACCTCATGGCAATCACTCCGAGAACATTGCATTCCTCCTGGACTCACCACTGGCACCCCTAGTTATTGGTCACCCCTGGCTCACTCTAAAAAATCCCAGTATCATATGGGTACAAATTTCGTGTCTGCCCCTTGTTATAAGTCTTGTCTTGTGTCTGCTTGTTCGTCTGTGCCTGTCTGTGTGTTCCAGGAGAAGGCAGTGTACCAGGACCAGATACAGTGTTCAGTAAGTCCCGGGCTGCTTCTCTACCTCTGCATTGTCCTTATGACTGTGCCATAGACTTAGTACCAGGTACGACTCTGCCTAAGGGCAAGTTATATTCACTTTCTGTTCCAGAGAGGGAGGCTATGGAGAAATATATTTCTGATTCTGAACAACATCACAGTAAAGAAAACGTATCCTTTGCCGTTGATGTCTTCAGCCTTCGAATGGTTACATGGAGCATCCATTTTCACAAAATTGGATTTACGTAATGCTTATCATTTGGTCCGCATAAGGGAGGGCGATGAATGGAAGACCGCTTTTAATACCCCTAGGGGGCACTTTGAATACTTGGTCATGCCCTTCGGACTGTCCAACTCCCCAGCGGTCTTCCGAGCACTCATCAATGACGTGCTGAGCGATATGGTTGACCAGTTTATAAATGTTTACCTGGATGACATATTGATCTTCTCATCTTCTCTCCAGGATCATGTTCTGCACGTCAGATGAGTGCTCTAGAGGTTTCTAGAGAATGGGCTTTTTGTCAAGGCAGAGAAATGAGTTTTTCATGCACAGTCTGTTCCTTTCCTAGGATACATCGTCTCGTCTGAGGGGGTGCGTATGGATCCTGACAAGATTAGGGCTGTGATAGATTGGCCAAGTCCAGATTCCCGTAAGGCCCTACAGCGGTTTCTGGGGTTCGCCAATTTCTATTGCCGTTTTATTCGCAATTACAGCCAACAAGTCTGCACCTCTGACTACCTTGACCTCCCACAGAATGACCTTCAGGTGGTCTGATACAGCTGAAGATCATGTGACACTGAAGACTGGAGTAATGATGCTGAAAATACAGCTGTGCATCACAGAAATAATTTTTCAACAGATATTCACACAGAAAACAAGTTTTTTAAATTGTGATAATAGTTTGCAATATTTATTGTTTTACATTATGTTTAATCAAATAAATGCAGTAGTGGTGAGCAGAAGAGACTTATTTTAAAAACAATAAAAAAGTCGTACTGACCTGAAACTTTTGTATGTTTGAGGTTTTACTTTCTAGTTATATGGTTCATAGTGCCTTGGAGATGTTGTCTGACAGGAGAGCCACTCCAACTCAACATCAGCATGGAAGAATTGAGAAACATAACATGCAATTTGTCACATAATCAACAATATTTTGCATGCAGTGCCAGGTTTATTTCAAGGAAACAAGCTAAAGCAGAAGTGAAATGCAGAAAAGAAAATTGTGTGTCTGTGTGTGTATACAGTGTTGCTTGAAATTTTGTGAACCCCTTTAGAATTGTCTATATTTCTGCATAAATATAACCCACAAAATGATTAGATTTTAATGCAAGTCCTGAAAGTTGACAAAAAGAACTCAATCACTATACTTGGTCATTTATTCAGGAAAATGATCCAATATTACATTCCTGTGAGAAACAGTCCACTAAGTTTCAAAGGACTTCAGGCTAGCTTCTAAGCAACTAAAGGCCTTTCTCACATTGGCTGATGTTATTGTCATGAGCCCATCATCAGGAGAACACTGAACAACCACGGTGTCCATGGCACAGTCGCAAGAAGAAAGCCACTGCTCTCCAAAAAGAACATCGCTGCCCATCTGCAGTTTACTAAAGATCATGTGGACAAGCCAGAGGAATACCGGAGAAATGTTTTGTGGCTGGATGAGACCAAAATAGACAGTTTTGGTTTAAATGAGCAGCGTTATGTTTGGAGAATGAACACACTGCAGTCCAGCATAAGAAGCTTATCCCATCTGTGAAACATGGTGGTGGAAGTATCATGATTTGGGCCTGATTTACTGCATCTGGTCCAGGACGGCTTGCCATCATTGATGGAACAATGAATTCTGAATTATACCAGCAATTCTGAAGGAAAATGTCAGGATGTCTGTCCGAGAACTGAGTCTCAAAAGAAATTGCAGCAAGACAATGATCCCAAGCACACCCCAAGTCTACAAAAGAATGGTTAAAAAAACAAAGTTAATGTTTTGGAATGATTATGTCAAATTCCTGACCTTTATTCAACTGTAATTTTGACCTGGACCTGAAGCAATCAGTTCATAGGAAGAAACCCACAAACATCACAGAGTTGAAATGGTTCCGTACTGAGGACCACTCAATAAATAAATGACAAAATATTGTGTCCTTTTGATTCGATTTGATGGATCTTTTTGAACCAGTTCACCAATCTGTTGTTTGTTATCTGGCTCGGCTCGGTGTTCATCTTCAGTTCTCTCTTCACATCAGTTCAGTCAGTGTACTGTTTGAGTAAATGAATTACTCTGGATATTGGTTTGTCTGAACTCAGAGGGAGAGTCAGCCACATAAAAAAATTGGATTAATGCGTATTGGAGATGCGGACCGTTTAAAACGATTCAGTTCGATTTGGTGAACTGGTTCAAAAAGATCCGGTTACATCGAATGATTCGTTCTCGAACCGGATATCCAGACTGCTTTGTTTTTGTCACATGGACTACTTTGATGATGTTTTTCTTCCCTTTCTGGACATGGACAGTAGACCGTACACACAGCTTCAATGGAGGGACTGAGAGCTCTCGGACTAAATCTAAAATATCTTAAACTGTGTTCTGAAGATAAACGGAGGTCTTACGGGTTTGGAACGACATGAGAGTGAGTTATTACATAATTATGATTTTTGGGTTAACTATCCCTTTAATACTTGCGTATTGGTGTTTACATAGTTATTTGGGGTTACTGATGCTTTAATCATGTTACTTGTCTGGCGTTAATGAAGCGTTTCGACCCCTGGAGTCTAGATGCCAGGACCCAGCAATTTACACACTGAATATAACAGATATAAGCAGGAAAAATGCATATGAATTTATTTAATGAGCTTTCTCATTAAAGCCTGTGTTTCATATATTTGTCAGCAATATTTTGGGTCCTATTTTAAACAATTTTTAGTGCTCTGTGAAAGTGAGATCAACGATTAATTAGCTAATGACCAATAAACCACTGATAAACTGCCAGCAAAACTTTTAGAAATCTATCAAAACCTCTCATCTACACATAAAGATGTGATTACAAGTGCAAACATTCATAAGTTAGGGAGTTAGCCTCTCTCTTTGGAAAACTGTTGAGATGCTAACTGACTTTTTCTAAAGACTCTAAACCAATTCTATGAAGTAAATATTCAAGAGAAGCGTATCACTTACAAATAAGAGAAGTGTCAACAACAGTTGTGTGCATTATTTGTGTGATTAGTTTTAAACGGGAAAAACATGTGCTGATAATGCTAGAAAACAGTCAGTTTATCAGTTAAAGTCTGTTGATTGTTGATTCAGTGATGTCCTCGTCCAGCTCAGTTCATTTCTCTTCTAACAGTGTCTGTGCAGTCAAATCAACAGGGCAGGCCAAGGGTGACAGTGTCATGGAGCCATTCATTTAGGTGCAAAATGACACCTCTTTGTGATTTTGTGTTGTTTTACCAACACTCAACCTTTTTTATTTCAGTTTAAAACATGATTGCAGCATTTTTTTATACTAAACTTTGCTTTTGTTAACTAATAATTCAATCAGCAACGTCTTCTAAGTGACATTTATATGAAATTTATATTTTTGAGGATTTTTGATTCATGCAAAACAGAGTCTGAGTCTGAGAAATGAGTCTGGAATGAGTTTTTGACCAGACAGGACAATTTAGCTAACTTGATCTCACTTTTCAGAAAAAATAGAATAAATAAATGAATAAATAAATACAATTACAGATATATACAGGATTTTTGTGTTAACATTTAATTATTGCAGGTTTGTTTTTCATGGTTTTTATTGATTTTGAGGAATGCTGAATCTGTTTTTGTGCAAGTGAGATGAGCAATGCATGCTGACAGTTAACATAGAACTACTGTAGCATCCTGTTTACACACACACACACACACACACACTCCTGATTTCTCTGAACAAGAGGACAGGGGAGCTCTCAGTCAATACATGAGAAGACAAGGTAACTGCTGTTACTTACTTGGAAAAAGTACCTCAGATAGTTTCTTGTAAATTAAAAAGTAATGCGTTACTTTGAGTAATCTGATTACGTAACTCATGTTACATATAATGCGTTACCGCCAACACTTTTTTAAACATATAGCACCACCACAAGCACTTATCTGACTCACAATCATAAGCAAAGACACTTCCTCTCACAATTTTGCTCTCTCTCTCTCTTCTTATGGTAATTTGTGATGGTCCAATTGATAAGATGCTTTGTATAAAAGCATCTGCTAAATTAATAAATGTAAGGTCATGCAAGTGTGCAGTTCTTTTGCCAAAATAAGTTCAAATATGGAATAGATGTTAAGCACATAGTAATAAGTCTCAGGGGAAGTGCGGACCTCCCATTGTGTGTGTGAAGTTTAATTGACTGTTATAAAAGAATGTATTGTTTCTGCTTAGTTGTTGTTGACCTAGAAAACATCCCAGTAGAGGAAGGGAGTGGGAAAAGAGGGGTACAGGGAGAGTAGGGGAATGTTCTGGGAGAGCAGAGAGGAGTGATCTTCGTGCCTATAGTATCATGTACTTTTCCAGCTGTCATGTCTCCAAACTGTAGCTGGAAACATACATTGTAGTACAAGAACCAAGCTTGTCTTACACATGCTTAATTGCAAACATAACTGTTGGTACAAGAAATATGATGTGCTGTAAAACCGAGCAGAGATCACCCCTGCAGACATCGTCATCTTTGGCTTCAGAATCCATCAACCATAAATTGAGATCTGTTTTCAATAACCGTATATATGAAAGCCTCCACAGGGTTTTCCATATTCCACATCTTGCTGGAAAACCCAACTAAAACTAGCCTCTTATGGTTGCTTGTTAAACACGGTTGGATTAGATTTTTTTGACTAGGATTTGAGAGGTCTGACCCCCTTAGACAAGCTATCATGTTCCAAATCCCATCCTGGACACCATGAGCATGATTTTTCTCCAGCATAGCACACACCTGATACTGCCAAACTGTGCATTAGTTTAGCTGATGATGGGTTTTGCAGGGATTACTAAGAGCCAAAGTGTTCAAAAATTGTGTATAACCTCTACTAGTCAGTAGGGAGAGTGACAGAACGCTGCAGATAGAAGCGGTCAGGGAAATGTAATGGAATAAAAAGATGCTTGTCAGTGATATAGTTGCATGTGAGGATGAGGTCTAGCCGTTTGATTGCTTTGTGTGTTGCAGGGATGTGCTTTAATGTAAGATCGAATGAGGCCAGAGGAGCTAAGAAGAAGCTCCAGAGTGTTTCCAGAGTGTTGGAAAAGAGCAATCCAGTCTCCCCTCCCAGTTAGATGACTGTTGTGGGAGAACACAAAGTCAGTGGTGAGGACTGAAGCAGTCGCTCTTCTGTCGGCCAAGATCCATGATTCAGTCAAAGTTAAGTTGGCAGTACATGACACAGCGTTGTGTGATTAGCTCTAATTATGTGCATGAGCGTGCGTGAGTCTAATGGGACGGTTATTCTTTACCACATATATAACCTCCTTTTGAAGAATGTCTCTGTTTGTTAGCTTTTTTTTTCTTTTTTTTTTTCAGAAAGCTTGTAGCAGTACATTATGAGATTAATTTCTCGGTTAAACATGCAATCTTTAAAACGGGTCAAAAGGTATCTTATAATGCAGCATAATTAAGCTCAGTGTTTGTGTTTTAAACACACATAGGACAGCTTACAATGATGCTGGATCTAAATATACCTATATCTTGCAAAAGCGATGCAAGGAGAAATCTGAAGAAGATTCCTATTGGAATTTGTAAATCATAACATGTCAAGACAGTTTTCTTATAGCCACAACAAAAACAACAATAATAGCAATTTGTAGGATGAAATGTGACCCGAGCTGTGTTTCCAGTGCGGGTGGGTTGTATAATTAATTTTTATAACTTAGGAGCAAGATATCATTTATAATAGTGTTTTGTATAAGAGTTCACAACATGTGCAAGAGTACTATGCACCAAATACAATCCTTTTTTAACAGTGAACATTTTTTTCAGTGTCCTGTTTTTTTTCTGTAGGATCTGAAACTGAATTATCATGTTTCTCCTAGTGCCACAATAATAAACAGATGTTTATATAGACTAAACCCCATTCCTTACACACATGCACAGCCATTAACTTTTCTCTTTCTTGGTTGACATCTCGATCCAAAGCTCCTCACTCATTGGAAACAGATGGCTGAGTTTGAGAAGTTCCCGGAATAGAACATAAACATTTTAAATATGATGCACGAAAATGTTGCTAAGCAATGATAACCACTAACATGGTGAAAAGATTTAGTTAATTTGTCTTCTGAAGGGTTGTCTTTGTTATTGATTTGAACCCTTCGGCACACAACTCTCACGCCATTTGTGCGACTGTGTGTGTGACTGGAAGATGATCAAATGGACAAAACACTCAGATCAACACACAAGGAGGGACCTTAGAAGTGTTACAGAAACTTGAAGTGAAAGCAACAGTAAACCAGCCTGAGCATGTACTAACAACCTGACGAGTTTTGCATGTGAGAGCACTCATATTTTCCTTAGAAGATGTCATCTAGACAATATAATCTAATCTATAAAAAAAAATGTTTTAAATATTAAAGGTTGAATCCCAAGTGTCTCTGTAACGTCTTGCTTCTGCCTTCTATTCCTTTGCTGTTCTGTAGTTTGTTTATCCTTCAGGACACACACTCAAATATGCCTTCGTTTCTATTGGATTTGACTTCAGACCACAATCCTGAGAGAGAGAGAGAGAGAGAGAGAGAGAGAGAGCAGAGGAACAATTTATCTTTAGCTTTGAACCCAAGAGAGAATGTGTGTGTGTGTGTGTGTGTGTGTGTGTGTGTGTGTGTATTTGAGAGAGAGAGAGAGAGAGATTGAGAGAATGTAGGAAGTAGTGCAAAGTTGCCACCTAGTGCAGATATGACGGGAGTGTCACTGCTTTCTTGAACACTTAGTTTTAGATTTAATTCCAGATTTTGCAATCCAAACATATGAAGAAAAACTTTTTATTGATCAGAGGCTGCTGCCCTATACTTCATGCTACAGAGTTCTCAGCTGGGTTTTATTGAACTTTTGGAGTTGTGTGAGAGGTTTCTTCCAAAATAGAGACAAACAGGGCAACTGTTTACAAAGTATGCATTTATAGCTTTAAAATGAACGTCTCTTGTCAAAAAGAAATTGACGTAATTATATCTAATGTGCACTTAAATGTATTTGCATTTATGTTTTTAGCAGATGCTTTTATCCAAATCGACTTACAGTGCATTCAGGCTATACAGTTTTTTCTTCAGTATGTGTGTTCCCTGGGAATTAAACCCATGACCTTCTGCACTGCTAATGCAATGGTCTACCACTAAGCTACAGGTATATTACAAGTATGTTTTAATACTAGATAATAATAATAATAATAATAATAATAAATCTAATAAAAAGCCACTTAAGTGCACTTAAAAAAACGTTCATGCCTGTTTCTTAACACACTTAAGTAGAGTTTAAAAAATTGCATGTTGTAACAATTTTTTATAAAAATTTGAAATCATTGTTCTCAATTCAAACTTATTATATGATCACAATCAGACATGTGTAATTAAAATCATATTTCAATACATTGAATACAAGATTCAATATAAATTACATGTAAGTGTATTTTATTTTATTATAAATGTTTTAGTTTACCAAACCATTTCAACACAATAGAAGTAATTATTATTCATATATAAAGATGTACTTAAGTCCTAATTACCGGTAAGTGGGTCAAATAAGCACTTTAACGTTTAGCGAACTGCACTTAATATAAATTTAAACTAAAGTGCATTTTCACATAATTGTAAATGACATGCAATTAAGAGTTACATTCAGTCCATACTTAAGTGTATTATTTTAAAGTGTATTATTTCCGTAATTTTAATAGTATGCTTAAGTGCACTTTTTTAGCACTTCTGTGCTTTTATGTGACTTCAGTGAGAAATGTTTGAGACACTGTTGCGATATCTTCTGACTCTAGAGGAGACATGTACAATAATAGTTTTTTTTTTTTTTTTTTTGCAGAAGAAACAATCGAGATGCAAAAGACATTTACTCCCCGTAAAATCTCACCACTGTCTAAGTGAAACAACCAAAATATTAAAGATCTCATCTATTGTTCTATCCTACAGGATGTTTGACTATTTTAGTTTAGATTTGTGCTCTCAGAGTGGTGGAAAACAAGGCCTCTCAGGTGATCATGTGTGTGTGTGTGTGTGTGTGTGTGTGTGTGTGTGTGAGCAGACTGATGAATAACTGTGTTTGTATGTGCCGCCACATTCACTTCTCCCCTGTATCTTTCTATTGTGTGCATTTCTGCTGAGTGCTACAACTGCAAAAATATCTGTGACACATCTCTCTGTGGGAACTGCAGCAAGGCCACGAGCATTTATCAGCACATCCCACTATACTCTGTGTGTTTATGTGTGTAAGCGGCTGTGAATGTCATCATCTGGGTCACCCTGTACTTAGTGCACTTGATTAGTGTGAGAGATGGTGAGGAAACGAGGAGAACGAGAGAGAGAAAGCAAAGCATACAGATAAATACGCAGCTCGCTCACACCTGGATTGTTGCAGGCAGGTGCATCAGACACAGTCAATATAAACCAGTCTCACATACTGCTCTACAGTTATAGTAACATCTCACATATATTTCATCAGCCATGTTTCAATGTGGTCTGAAGAGGAACATATTCCAGTCTCATAAATTGATTATTTTTTAATAGATGTATTACTGAAAGTAAAACCATGGTCTATTGATACATGCTATTATACAGAATGATTATCATATTCATTTTTTGATTGCATATCAAATTTCCATCCAATTGGATTTCAGTAACATAAACAATCTGCCAAACTTAATTGATGCATATTTGTCAGACATTCATAAATGAAATAAATGAAAAAAATGAAAACAAAAATTTGTTTAATAGTACTAATAAACTGAGTGTGGTTTGAATACAAAATAAAGTCAAAAGTCAAAGTCACCTTTAAACAAAATACATTGCGTCAAAGCAACTGAACAACATTCATTAGGAAAACAGTGTGTAAATAATGCTAAATGATAGTTAAAGGCAGTTCATCATTGAATTCAGTTATGTCATCTCAATAAGCAGGTCTACATATCTATCATCAACAAATCTATTTTGTTTCAATTTCATATACATGTGAAGCAATTAAATATTAACTGAAAACATATTTGAACCATGTTCATACTTTTTAATTGTACAGATTTAAAAGTTTTCATAATTAACAGATTTATTCTGATTCTAAGCTATTTGAATAAATGCATTTGAAAAATATGCTAATTTAAATAAAATCAAATCGATGCAAATAGCCATGATTTTTGAGAAATCTCACCTGTTTCGTTTATGTATCTCTGACAAACATGCATTTATTTATTGAGTTGATTTAAGTTAAAGTGACATAATCCAAATGGACAGGCATTTTATATACAATTAAAATTCACATATCTTACATTAAGGCCCAAATATTTTTTGAGCTTCACATAATAATGTTTTTTTTTTTTACTTTTAAACATACCAATGGTACTGAAATGGCTGCTACCAATGTAAATGTCTGAAAACTAGTACCATAGTACAATATACAAGGTAAGTGAATCCATAATACTGCCATAGTACAGGATAAATAGTTAACTTTTAGTGCCGTGATACAAAAAATAAGAGAAAAAAAAAAACATTGTAGCATCTTTTTTTATTTATTTGTTTCAGAAACAAAGTGTAAAACACAGAAAGCAAATACATGTAATGTACAGTGGTACTAAGTCCAAGAACACAAGCTGTGGAATGGTGCGGTCAGTGTCTAGTCAAAAAGACAAACACAGTCATCGTGTCAGGAGCTGCAGCGGTGTGTGTGAGCATACAGAGCCAGTGTGTGTGAGCAAATTACATCAGCAACCACAAACCTGACCCCACCACACAATAAAGGTCACCCTGAGTGCCAGCCGCCATAATGGGAGGAAGAGCCAGCCTTTCGTTCCTGTTCTGTCTGTTCTCTTGTGTTTTATTCCTCTGAGTGAAGGCCTTCCTGACCTCTGCATGAAGGAACAAACGCTAAGGAAGTCTAAGCTACTGTAGGAGCACTGTGTTAGTCTGCAGGAAACCACACAGACACACACACACACTAGAGCTGACCCGAGAGGACCCGAGCCCGACAGGTTTCGGCCCGAGCCGGACAAGTACATTTTGATTGACAGCTTTTTAAAGCCCGAACCCGTTTACAGCCCGACATTATTCAAATGTGCGCACTCACACAGCTCTTTTGCCTTTTGTCAACAATGAGTCATTTATTCATGTTTTAACATAATTTACTCATAACTAACGTAGACTAGACCACTTGGAAGTTGGAATAAATCCTCTGTGATATCATCTCAGCATTCTAGACATAGGCTCATTTATCCTATAAATAGTCCAACGCACCAATAAAAACGAGTCATTTAAAAAAAATGTTTAATTAAGATAAATTTTAAATTAAGATGGGCATTTGGCAATAACGAAATTAAGATAAAGGCTCCGCCGGATTTGCTTCGCCACTAGCAGCTGATATTTAATAAAAGAATAATGCCAACATTAGCGTAAATACTCTGTCAACATTATGCATTTAAGACTTAATTAATATTTAGTTATCATTTGAAAAACCTTTACTCACAGAGATTATGCTAGGTCTACATGTTTTTGTGGAGGAAAATTATTGAATCCACTGTAGATGTCTTCAGCGCGTTCCTGCGCTCACTGATGGTGCGTCATTATTCACTCATTATTCTCATTATAAACATGGTCAAAACCTTTCCACACCTTAGAGTTTGCTTTAGTTGCTGGTGCATCCAAAACGTAATCACCAGAGGCAAGCCTCCGTCAAACCTGCTCAGCATCCATTTTCGCATCTTTCTCGCGCTAATCAAAACACATCACATGACCGCTCGTTTACCTCGTAAACCGGAGCGCAAGCCGGAGCCCGACCTGTCGGGTTCGGGCAAAGATCTTCAGCTCTAACACACACACGCACGCACACACACACACACACATTCAACATAATGCTACTGATGACATATACCCTCATTACATAAAGTGGCTTCAAAAATTAGGTCACAACACGAGAAGGAGGGTAAAAATTCCCCGAAAGGTGGATTTATTAAAAGAATCCGTGTGAGAACTGGCGGTGATGTGAGGTGGTTTGGGTATTCGGTAATCGGCGTCCAGTCTTGGCAGTGCTCTAGTGCAGTGTGGGTCTGTCCTCTCCTGTTGTGTTGGGGCTGGCGGTCACACGCTGCTGTCTAGGGCATAAGGAATAGACAATGTTAGCCGATTCTCGTGGAGACATCTCTCACCTCTGTGCCCGCTTGTGGGGTTTATATGGCAGCGGCTGATGACATGCAGGTGTGGCCGCTCAGCCTGTGATGAGTAGGCGCAGATGTGTCTGCGCCATTGCCAGGGCGATGCTGATGAGCGCTCGGGACACGTGTCACACCCCCTCACCAAGCATTGTCCTATACCTATGGAGCAGTGTGGAGATCCGGGGAGGGTGGGGAGTGGACCCTGACAGACCTGCAAAAGCTGACCACATGCGGGAGAGTCCGTCTGCGTTGGCCGTCCCTGCCCGATGTTGTAGGGTGAAGTTAAAGTTCCTGGACATCAGGAACCACCACGTCACCCTGGCGTTGGTCTCCTTTGCCCGGGCCATCCACTGCACGGGAGCATGGTCCATGAGGAGGGCGAAGTGGCAGCCGAGGAGGCAATAACGGAGCTCAAGGACTGCCCACTTAACGGCCAACACTTCCCTCTCTACGGTGGTGTACCGCTGTTCTGCGGGTGTCAGCTTTCGGCTGATGAACATCACTGGGTGTTCCTCACCATCGTGGCCCTGTGACAAGATGGCTCCCAACCTGTTGTCGGAATCGCGCCGGTTTGCAGCAGGAAGGGGCAGTTTGACGGAGGACCGATCCCGTCATCAGGGCGGCCTTGATCTTGAGAAATGCGGCTTCTGTTCCGGGGTTCCACACGACTTTCTCTGGCTGCCCCTTCCTGGTCAGGTCTGACAGGGGAGAAGCTAAGGAGGAGAAGTTAGGGATGAAGCAGTGATAATATCCCGCCAACCCCAAAAAGGCACATACCTGTGTCTTAGAGGTGGGCCGTGGCACAGAGAGGATAGCTGCAACCTTCTTCTCCTGAGGTCGGATCAGGCCGCGACCCACCTGATATCTCAAATACTTGGCTTTGGCTAGGGCCAGATGACACTTCCGTGGGTTGGCGGTCAGGCCGGCCCGGCGCAGCTCCGTGAGCACACTCCGCAGCCGCTCCAAATGGTCCTCTCAGGTCTCCGAGTGGATCAGCAGATTAATGTGATATAGCTGATCCTCTCTTCTCCTACCGGGCTGCCGCACACGGTACGTAACGGGGCCGACTTTTTCGTGACTGTATAAGGGCCTTGCCAGCAGAGATGTATAGTAACGAAGTAGAACTACTTCACTACTGTACTTAAGTACTAAAAGGCGGTATCTGAACGAGTCATTATCTGGCTCGGCTCAGTGTTCATCTTCAGTTCTCTCTTCACAGCAGTTCAGTCAGTGTACTGTTTGAGTGCATGAATTACTCCGGGATATTGGTTTGTTTTAACTCAGAGGGAGTGTCAGACACATTAAACAAGTTAACAGCTTAATTCATCTGTGGATTAATGCGTATTGGAGACGCGAACCGTTTAAAACGATTCAATTCGATTTGGTGGACTGTTTCAAAAAGATCCGGTTACATCGAATGATTCGTTCGCGAACCGGGTATCACAAACTGCTTTGTTTTTAACTGTCTTACAACAGACACGGAAGAGAAGACAATGCTGAATAAAGTCGTCGTTTTTGCTATTTTTGGACCAAAATGTATTTTCGATGTTTCAAAAAATTCTAAATGACCCTCTGATGTCTTAAGGGTTTGAAACAACATGAGGGTAAGTTATTAATGACATCATTTTGCAAATTGGGCTAACTAACCCTAGTAACCATTTTTTGTTTACAAGAAGTTACAGTCAAAGGAATTGTGATTAATCATTTGAAATAGTAAAAACAATATGTTCAAACTTTTGACTACTTTTTTTTAATAGCTACATAACACAATACTTCTACTTTTACGTTCAGTACTTGAGTAGTACATTTTAAAATAGACTACTTGCAATACTTAAGTACAAAAAATGTTGAATACTTTAGTACTTCTACTTGAGTGTGGTGCTTAAAGAGCTCTTCAACTTCTACTCAAGTCACTTTTTTGATAGAGCACTTGTACTTTTACTCAAGTATGGGTCTCTAGTACTTTATACATCTCTGCTTGCCAGGTAGCAAGGAACTTGCAGGCAGCTGTGGGCACAAGGACCAGGACCAGGGCCGCCCAGTTGTAATGCCGTTGCTGCGCCTGTTGTGCTCTCACCATATGTTCCCGGAAGATGGGCATCACTCTATCAATCCGTTCCCTCATCTTACGCACATGCTCAATGGTGGTTCGGTGTACCGCCGGTTGTTGTTCCAAGGCACTGATCGGTGACAACCCCATTCGTCCAGGATCTCCTTTCGTAGGTCCTCTTAGGAGGTGCTTAGCTCCAGGGGGAGCGCGAAGTACGCACACTGAGCCTCTCCCGTGAGCAGGGGCGCAATGATGCGGGCCTAATCTTCTTTGGGCCACGCCTCCCTCATAGCAAAGGTCTCAAACATCTGAATGTACATCTGAAGGTACATTGTCACGTCATCATGGGTGAGTCATGAATCCGTGTGAGAACTGGCGGTGATGTGACGTTGTTTGGGTGTTCGGTAATCGGCGTCGAGTCTTGGCAGTGCTCTAGTGCAGTGTGGGTCCGTCCTCTCCTGTTGTGTTGGGGCTGGCGGTCACACGCTGCTGTCTAGGGCATAAGGAATAGACAATGTTAGCCGATTCTCGTGGAGACATCTCTCACCTCTGTGCCCGCTTGTGGGGTTTATATGGCAGCGGCTGATAACATGCAGGTGTGGCCGCTCAGCCTGTGATGAGTAGGCGCAGGTGTGTCTTTGCCGTTGCCAGGGCGACACTGATGAGCACTCGGGACACGTGTCACAATATATATATATACAACTCAAAACAACTCTACTAAAATATTAAACATTTTATAGCCATATTTATTAGTTTTTCTGAATGTTTTTATTAATGTTTGGTTCAAACCATTTTGATTTAATATTAATCAACAATATTTAATTTCCCCCAAAATAAAGAGATTATTTGTTATAAAAATCATATACCATACATAATCAATATGTTGTCTTTAGACATAAGCCAAAATGTCACATAATTGTCTGGCTTTTTACGAAGAGAAGCTTAATTAGCTAGGAGACTTAAATATTCACTTAAGATAAAACTAAAATAAATGTTTGTCACTTTTTTAATTCATAGAAAAAATAATACAGATCAATTTATAAAACCAACTATAATTACTGCAGTCAGTAAAGCTAGTCAGCATGATTGATTGATTGCTATAGCGAGTGTTATTACTATTAATATCACTGCTATTAATGTTAGACCAACATAAAATGTGCTTTGAAAACTTGACATGGTTGTTTAATCTTTTTTCAGTCAGGATGAAGTCAGTTCTTGTTTAAATTGACCTTGGCGTTCTACCAGAAAATGTCCAAATACTTGTTCTCTCTTTAAAATAAATGGTGCACGTTATGTTATTTTGTTTTCCAATGCGGTTGAATGGCATTCAAAGATCTGCATGTGTTCAAAGACGTTTTGGGGCCACCGTATCTACATCTGATTTGTTTCAGACGTATTTTGGTTGGGCCAAAGAGTTTCCAGGTCACCAGCACACAATGTAATCTCAATGATTAATGAGAAATGGTCAGAAAATGCACATTGAATTTTTATATCAGGTCCAGGAGGTTATCTGAGCAATGATGGGAAAAGGTCAGAGGACACATCACACAGAAATGGGCTGAGAGTCCAGTCAAGTTCACTGAATCTACTGTATCTATATCTGTCTATTCATCTACGGAAGAAAGAATTGTCATTTGTAGATTGATATTAATTTCTAAGAGTGAATGATGACATCCTATTCAAAACCCCGGATCTGTGTGACTCAAGTGTTTTCTGTCTCCCACTCAGTGTAGTATATCAGAACACATCTTAGGTTTATTTTAGTTTTTCACTTGTGCACTTGGCTTCGTCAACTATTAAGGATATTAGGATGCAGGTTTTCCTGTGTTGAAGTTAGGGAACAACAGAATTTGCTGTAGAGTACCTGCAGATGCGTGACAAATAGTAAAACCAGTTGTTGAAAAGATCAGGGTCATCAAAAGCACTAAAAGTGAATAAACAATCAATAAATAAAAACAAAACTGATTTTTTAAAAAGCTAAAAAGCACAGATTTTTGCAGACAAATAGCTAGACAGCACATCATTTTGTTTTTGTTTCTGTGTGACATTGTTTTTTCATTCCCTATTTTGTATGCGTGCAGAAGAACAGGTGAAATAAAATTAAAAAATACATTGTGTTACAAATACTTGATTTTACATATTTATTTGCAATGTAAGAAATAATCAATATGAGGAAACATAGCTGCATTGCTGCACTTGCAAATTACTTTTGTTATTGGTAGTTTTTCCAGAGAAAAGTGTAATAAATAATAAGAAAGCACATTTTGACATTAGAAGGAGTACAGATGATGGGAAGCAGGATGGCAATAGATTATGATTCAGAGCGATTTATTCGTACTGAGAATTAATAGTTATTTCTGTTCAATATTTTTACTCAGGGGAAATATTACATTAAAACAACTCCGAATTTATTTAAAATCAAAATGAGATGGCTTTTCCATGATACCATACAGTTTAAAAACATTATACAGGTCTTGAAAAAAAAATTTTTTAATTTTTTTTTGGTTAACAAATACTGATCACAATGTGTTAATGCAGTGATTCCAAAACCATAAATCAAAGAAGTACTTTGGTGTCACCACGGTACAGTGATTGCATCAGACAGTAATACCTTGGCATTGTGACAAACTGATCAGACACAACATTACAGCCACCTGACCTTTCTAATATCTTGAAGGATCCCCTTGTGCTGCCAAAATGAGGCAAGGTCTCCATGAGAGCTCTGAATGTATCCTGTGGTTTCTGGCACCAAGACATAAGCAGCAGATCCATCTTCAAAATATATCTTAATTACAACCTATACTCTCAATGTCAAATGCAGAAATGTTAATCCATGCATTTATGACCTCAAGTTAGTCCAAAATGCAGCAGCAAGAGTTCTTCCTAGAAGCAGGAAGTATGACCATATTAGCCCGGTCCTGTCCACACAGCACTGGCTCTCTATCAAGCATTACATAAATCTCACTAATTACTTATAAAGCCCTGAATTGTTTAGCACCTCAGTACTTCAGCAAGCTCATATCGCAGTATAGTCTTTCACATCCTCTGTGATCTCAAACTCTTTATTTGATAATACCTAGAATATTAAAATCAACTGCGGGTGACAGATCCTTTTCCTATTTAGCGGCCAAAGTCTGGAACAATCTACCTGTCAGTTTAAATCTAGATTAAAGACCCATCTCTTTAACCTGGCTCACACATAACACTCTTATCACATTTCTATCATTCAAAAACAGGAGAGCTGAACTGGATGATGACGAACATCTCTTAATCATTAATGAACCGACTTTAGCTGGAAAAATGACTCTCTTTTTTATTGTCCTCTTGAATTATCAACACACTTTGTTTTCCTGTTAAAGCTGCTTTGACATGATCTGTATTGTATAAAGTGCTACATAAATATGACTTGACTTAACTTAAGTCCTAAAATTTGGGAGGTGAAGACTTCATGGATTTGTTGGTCCAGCACATCCTATATACTGTACGCTCAATTGGATTAAGATTTGGGGGATTTGAGGCTAAGGCAACACCTTGAACTCTTTGTCATGCTCCTCAAACCATTCCTGAATTAGTTTTTGCCTTAACCCATTGCCACTTTTGGTTGCTATTTACCGCTGCATACTGGGAACATTCCACGCGACTTGCCGTTTTGGAGGAGCCACACTATTTTGCCCTTTTCAGAGTCACTCAGATGTTTTCACTTGCACAATTTTCCACTTTCCAACACATGAATTTCAAGAACTGCCTAATAACAGGTGCCGTTGTAACAATAAAATCAATGTTATTCACTTCATCTGTTAGTGGTTTTAATGTTGTGGCTGATCACTGTATACTATGTTACTGAATACCATATCCATATTACATGATATTTACATTTCCCACAGTATATGTCCAAAAACACATGGTATTACCATGATACCATGTCCAAACATCGTAGTGCCATTTGCATTTTTTTTTGGGTACCTTTTCCAACATGCCAGTGTTTCAATCCTCCACTGGGTGTCCTCCATTCACCACATGAAAGCATGAGTGTCTGAACTAGCATACAAGAGGGTAAACAAGGCTTCTGTTAAGCGTGTAAATCACACGTGTGTCCGTGTCATATGTTGAAGAGGCCCATGAAGGTGGCGTGAGCTGTCAGGATGAGCTCGGCTGATTTGCGGGGAACAGAGAGCTGAAGGGTGGATCCAGACTCCAGGAAGTAAATCCCTATGAGAACAACACATGCTTTATAATCAGACAGAAATTTAGATTATATGCATAGTGCAAAATCCACACAGACATCTGATCTCACTGCGTCACAGAGAATAAAGCGTGAATCCAAAGAAGACCTGCGCTAGCTTCTCAAACTCCTCATCTGTGTGGAATGGTGTGTATTTCTACAGTAAGTGCTTTAATTCAAATGCTTTCTGGGTAGCATGAATCACAGTACATTAAGACAACTGTTTTTAAATTACAAAATTTTCTGAAATATTTAAAGGGGTCATATGATATCATTTCTATTTTTCCTTTCTCTGTGGAGTGTTACACGCTCTTGGTGCATAAAGAAGATCTATAAAGACTAAAGAGATACAGGTGCATCTCAAAAAATTTGAATATCATGGAAAAGTTCTTTATTATCACAGCCTGTATGTACAGTATTTATAATTAAATAATTAGCCAATGATGATTCAAACGTGAGTTTTTTGAGCAGTGTAAAGTAGCCTTGTTGTTTATTGTTTCTCAGATCATAAATGCAGACATGGTTTTATGTTTACACAGCACAATACACAACACAACGCGTAAAAATACAGTATAAGTTAATCAGATGAATGATACATCTGTAAAAATAGATTATAACTGGTTTATAACTGTAACGTTGGGTGTGCTGCAAAGTGGAGAGGAACCCCGTTTTGAGAAAAACAAAGATATGTTTTGTAATTGAAATCTACAGACTTAAAGTCCGTTCAAAGCAATATCAAATATGTGCTCTGAGTTTGTCACATCACAGAACAATGTGTTATTAACCACCCAGCCAAACTTTAATGATAAAAAATACAAGAAAATAAAATAGGGTTTTAAAATCTAGAAGTGCTGGGGGCGTGTCCTCTGTCAGCTCTGAAACCACACCCACTCGCGGGAAGCATGATGTCTCTCTCAGCTGTCAAACAACGCTACAACCTCAGTGGACGCTAGCGCTAGCAGCTTCACTTAAATTAGAAGACAGAGCACCTTTGTAAATTATCCCGACCCGGTAATATCCATTCTTTGTAACATGTTTTCAGCAATTCAATGAAGTGCCTTTACACAGACTTGAATTGAAAAAGACATTATGTTATGGAAGCAAAATGAAAAGTAGTGCTGCTTTGGGTGTCAAATCTTTTTTTCTGTGATATCTGACAGTAGACTGGGTCATTCTTAGGAAACGGTGCCATTTATTTATCCCCATTACTTACAACAGATATAGTACATAATAATGAATAATAATAATAATAGAACACTGAATTTAGTCACATTATTTGAAAAGTTTAGTTCTGTTCTGTTTTTTTTTTCAAGGAACCTTTTAAATTAAAACTTTTTCATTGTATTATTAGTTTTTTTATATTTGTTTTTCATTTATCATTCATGCTCATAACATTTGATTGTGTTATTTATAATATATATATATATATATATATATATAAAGAATTCTAGCCTTCTAATGTGCTTTTATTAAAACTGAAATATCATGCTCTCACTGTGTTCTAAAATATGTCATTTCTGTTAGTTCCTTCACTTTTAACACTGTTATTGCAGTGAGATTTTCCTTCTTTAAATGATGGCTGAATCTTTCTGACAGTTTATTTGAGGGGGCGTGGTCTGAGTGCTACAAAGACCTGATGCATAAACATAATTAATTCAGTTAATACATTTTTGGACAGTATTGTCAGTATTGTCCTGATAACTCACCAGCAGTGTAGCAGGTGTTGAGTGGCTGGCTGATGTTACTGGGCATGCTTTTCAGACACTTCATCAGCTTAGTCTCCGCCCCCTTGAACCTCTTCGTGATCACATGACCCATGATCCAGGTGGTGTCTTTATACAGCACCTGTGGTGAGTAACAGGGTACTGTATGGAGCTGGGGACGATTAACTGTAGATACTTGAAATGTAACACTCTCACTGTGGCCATCCAAGATGTAGCTGAGATTTTATTTTTTTTCTCTGAAGACATGATCCTTGGTGATTCATGAAATGCAAGTCTATGCAAGTTTTTGACATTCAAAGTGCTAATAGCTGTTGACTCACTAAGAAGCATATTTTCAGCTAAAACACTTTGTACTGTTCTACTGAAGAAAGAAAGTAATCTACATCTGTCACACAGATCATGAGAATGACTGATATTATGTTATAGCAGGTCATGCCTTCTTTGTTAACATTAGTCAATGCATTCCCTTGCATTAACTAACAATGAGCTTTTTTGGTTTTATTTATTATAATTTTTTTTTTTTTTTTTTTTACAGATTTATACATTTATTCATTTGTTACTGTGTTCATTTTTGTTCATGTTTATTTTACAGTGTATTAACTAATGTTAATGTTACCACTTTTGATGTTTAATAAGGAATAAGTAAATGTTGACATTAAGGTTCTTTAAGAATAATAAATAAGGTAGAAGTATTGTTCATCGTCTATTGATTTTGACTAATGTGGTTAACAAATTACATTTTACTGTAACGTGTTACTCATTTTGTACTTTAGGTTGATTTGTTTTGTGCTTTGGGGCTGGTTTTAGTGAAGGGTTTTTACGCACAAAATACATTTATTTTAAGCTACTTATGTAATAAATGTCATATACTACAAAACGTTCAACCATCTAAGAACATTTTCAGCTGATATAGTGCACAATATATTATTACGGGGCTTTATGGCTGTCAATTTGTACAACCCAGCAGAGGGCACTGTTTTGAGTCTCAAATCCAAAAACAAATAAATTAATAAATTATACAGCTTTTTGTTTTCTTCTCTTCTGATTGTGTGGAGTGTTTTTGACACAAATACTCTCTAAAATCTATACAATCATAACACAGAACTCAATGGTACTACAGAGACAACAACATAATTGCAATAACCTAAACAATAAAACATAATATATATATAGGTATAAGGTATAAGATAAGACACAATCACTTCATGTGATGAACAGACACATCCATGGAGCACATCAAAGATGATAAACAGAAGCTCAAACTTCCTCGCTTGATGTATCAATGAGCTTTGTTCTTGCGAGTCAACCAAGTATGGTTGAGATCACATGAGGGTGACTAATTGATCATTTTTAAGTGAACTAACCCTTTTAAGTCTGTATTTTGATAATGCAGCAGTATCAGAACCAACCTGACTGTAGATGAAGTATGTGCCCTCGGTCTCCACTGTAACAATATCAGCTGATACCTGCAGCCCCTGTCCTCTGCTCTGCTCTGCGGCCCACGACAGAACAGTGATGTCACCATCATCTGAGGAAAACATGGAGAACAAATGAGAGAGCCTTTTTACCCTATCAAATATTTTAGTAATAAAATAATTTCTTAGAAAAAATTTGCATTTTGTGATAGAAGTAATATTGAAAGAGAAATGTAGACATTTTTGACAAAAAAAAATGCATCATAAAATGTAAATGTAGTTTGGGTGTCACCCGGTGGCTGTTTGTGGTATAACGGACTAAATAAAATCTCACAGGAACCTTTTTTTTTTAATGTCAACTTCACATTTGAAACCTAACTTATTTTGACATTAGGCTTTAATTTTATAGAAATTCTAGAGTAAAACCTGTTTATTTATTTAATATAAAATAAAATAAAAATGTGCAGTGCATTATCTTTACAGTAAATTTAAACTTCTATAACTTTCTGATACTTTCATATTTAGAATGATTCCACTTCCACAATATTCTGCTGATTGTCTTCTTTAAAATGAGTCCGACCTGTATTTTAAAGCGTTCAATAATTATAACATTTTAAGTTTTGATAGTGCACTTTCAAGTCTATGTTCAAAAATGGGGGGCGGGGGGTGGGGGGTAGTTAAGGGGTTAAACACCAGCATCAGTAAGCAGTTATACAAATTAATTCAAATGTGAGATTCTGGGGATATAAAGTTGATAAAAACAAATATTATTCAACCCACAAAAGTTCAATTGTGTAGAGAATCTTTTATTGTTGTATCTGTGCTTACAAGCTTCTCAGACTCTTTACTGGAATCTCTGTTCATTCATCACAAAAAAAAAAGAACAAAACACTGCTTCTTCTTGCAGTGTTAACATTTGTAAACATCATTTACCAACAGCCAAAGTTAGTGCGTTAAAATAACAGATGCATATAAACAAGTCGGTTAGACGTCCGTCTAAATATAATAACCACAATAACCCCATGACTTGAGTAACAAGCTGAAGTAATCAAAAACCTAATTTGCATTACCAGTAATGGAGGGGGGGTGTCACAAAAAAACTTCACTCATCATTTCTCACCCTCATGTTGTTCTAAACCCTTCTTCTTACTATCTCAGTATTTTTTATTTATTTGTTTGTTTAATGTGCTTGACAAAGGTCAGCAGAACTATCTGGTTACTCACATACATAGAACATTTTTCAGAAGAAAGAAAGAAACTGTTCCCTGTGTTATACTCACTGTACGACTGCGAGGACACAGGAACAAGGTGAAGAAATGTGTGCTGCTCTGCCAAAAGAAGCGACAATTCATATGGGATATAAAACATAAAAATATGTATTTGTGTGTTAGACAGAGAGAGGGATGTTACTCACTTTCTCTTCTCTTCCTCTGTTTTGTCACATCTCTCTTGTCTCGTACCTCTGCGTGTGTTCGTCTCTCAGGGAATCTGTGATAACAGTTTACCTTATAACAAGATGTAGCCTGTGGGAAATTATAGACATCATCGCTCACTGATTTTGCTTCAGGATTTTACAGTGGACAGCAGTTAGCAACACTAAAATAATAACAAAACTGTCAGATGTTACACTGTACAACCAGTCTAGCCCATTCTAATTAAAAGAGGTCATTATTGGGTTTGGAAGTGCCAGTAATTCAGGTGAAAACACTGAATAGAACGCTGTTGGACTCTACCCAGACTACTGTATTAAAACCAAAAACACAATTCTTGATCATTGTCCTCACAAGCATTACTGGAATAGCCCAACCCATTTGGAGGAGGGAGTGCCCATACCCTTGGTCAAACTACCATAAACCCCACTGGCCCAACAATATGCAAAAACTTAAAAAAGACCTTATACAGTCTTTGATTATTGTTATTATACTGATTTGAGTATTTGGTTTTATACTTTCGTCAGCCAAATTTCAGTACACCAAATAATGTTGTTGTTTGTTTTGTTTTTTGTCAGAACAAACATTCTCCTTTAGTGAAGCTGCATTTAATGTTGCTTGGGTCATTTTGTTGATTGTTTAGCATTATTTCTTGATGTCTTGATTTGGGGTTGATTAAACTTATTAGGACACTGGAATTTTCTTTAGTCTTCTTTAAATTTATTTGAAAGAAAAATTGAATAAATTCAAAAAAATCTATTTGCTTCTGATTTTATTGTATTTAATGCAGAGTGAACAGAAGGCAGCCACCAGTTCTGCAAGTGTAGTATTTATTTTAACACAGATGAGGAAGTGAAAAAAAGCTGCACAAATAAACTCTATGGAAGCACTATGACAATTTTTTTTTTTTTTTTTTTTTTTTTTTTTTACAACTGTATTGTTGAAAATGCATTGGACTACTATGTAAATATCACCTGTACATGAGTTAACTATATTCATATACCACAGTGATGCTACTTCAAGCTGCTTTAAAAGACCAATAGCCTACTGCACTTTGAAATGTACCATAGCACTGAATCATTTTGCTCTCTAGAGAATACTTTGGTATAACCAAAAGAAAAAAAACAACAACCCGCAAACCTGTTATTTGTTGGTGAAGCTACAGATGAACCCCATTAAAAGTGAAACAAAGAAAGCACTCACCTACCCCGTAGCACACGGCGGAATCGCAGCATATCCCACCTTCGTCTCTCGCTGTCTCCAGAGGCCTGAAGCGCTGCGTTATCGCTGCCATTTCGGACCTGAGCATCCAAATGTATGTCCACTGCATATAGATCACACCTACACAGGTGCATGCAGCAGCGCACGCGAGCAAGCGCTTCAACACCTCCACGTTCACCCTCCAAACAGAAGCAGGACTGTTGTGATCGTCCATTACAGCCCAAACGTTTAAATGACGGGACAGAAGAGTTTAGAATGCGGTAATATAGCCGTTCTCATTTGATCCATTAACTTTCGGTTTCGCAACTTTCATCATAAAGCGGTGGGAGTGGAAAAAAAAAATCGTCGTTCAACACATGCTCGTCACATTCCCTAGAATAAATATCGTATTGAAGCCAACCATAATCTCAGATGAGATCCAAGTGGATTTACCGGGATTCTGAAGAAATAATAAATGGAATTCCATTAGCTTTACTATGGCGATTGTTAAAGATTTATAGACACGTTGATCAGTGACTAAACCTAATGGGATTGATGCCATGTGATTCCAGAGAACACGACAATGAGCGCTGGATTCATGCTGGGAAAGTGTTTTACTGTATGCATGCTTAGTCATGCTATAATACAAACAAATACGTGTGTATGTCTATACGTTTGTTTAAATATATAAAATATATAAATATATATTTAAAAAATATACAAAAATGGCCCAATATGGGTAGAAAATAGATTTATGCAAAGGCATGTTTTTCAAAAGGCCTCTAAGACTAGCATTATTTTTCTATTTTATCTTCTTGTTTTCTTTATACTTGTTACGGCCCATTACCATTTCAAGGCTCGTGAATTCTAAGGACACAGGCCGAACATATAACAAAGAAGAATCACAACCCCTGATGTGAGTTCCAAGACATCTCTATTTAATTAACATAATTCAAAATCAAACATTCACAAATAATATTTATAATAAAGAAAACAATCTAATGGATGATAAAGAGAACAATCAGTTCACGGGTAGGGAAACTAGAGAAAACAGTTCCCTAAGTACACCTGGGGCCTGTTCTCATGGGCGGAGTTTTTTTTTGGGGGGGGGGGGCAGAGCCAATTAATCTTGTGCTTTGAAAAATAAAAATAAATACAGAATTCATATTTTCTAATTACTAATTAAAAATAATTAATTCTAAACTTACTCATTATATCCACAAAAATTATAAGATTGGACAAATAAAATTAGAAAATATGAATTCTGTATTTATTTATTTTCACTCTTCTTGTGCACGCTAGTTCTGATCGTACGTATAGTAACTCGGCAACTACTCAAGAATTGTAGTATGTTTGCGTAAAGGGAAACAGACATTCCGAGAGGAACAGAATCGACTGCTGCACCGCATCTGCTGGTAGGTGCCCCCACACGCACAAAAGTGAAACTCCGCCTATGCCTGTTCTTCGTACGTCGCTTATTACATCCGAGATCAAATGACACCTCCAAGATGATATCATCGTGCTAATCCTGATCCGGCTAATTGGGTTCTTCGAACACATCTGTTGCGTATGATTAGTATCGCTGGATTGAGTTATCTGAGATAATTGCGCGTTCACGTGTTGTCTTAAAAGGGGATATGTATCGATACTAGTGATGGCCGATTCGTGAACGAATCGTTCAATTTAACCGGTTCTTCTTAGTGAACCGGTTGAACCAGTTCACCAAATCGAACTGAATCGTTTGAAACGGTTCACGTCTCCAATAAGCATAAATACACAAATTACTTAAGCTGTTATTTTTTTTAACGTGATTGACACTCCCTCTGAGTCAGAATAAACCAATATCCCGGGGTAATCCATTTACTCAAACAGTACACTGAATAAAATGCTGTGAAGACCGAACTGAAGATGAACACTGAGCCGAGCCAGATAATGAACGAACACGCCCACTGCTGGAGCAGTTCTCGTTCTCGAGTCAAGAACCGGTTGCTTCGGTTTTCGGATCACCAGTACACTCAACCGAGAATCGTTTCTGTCGGACGCGTCCGATTTGAGAACCGATGAGCTGATTCTCGTTCTCGAGTCAAGAACCGGTTGCTTCGGTTTTCGGATCACCAGTACACTCAACCGAGAATCGTTTCTGTCGGACGCGTCCGAATTGAGAACCGATGAGCTGATTCTCGTTCTCGAGTCAAGAACCGGTTGCTTCGGTTTTCGGATCACCAGTACACTCAACCGAGAATCGTTTCTGTCGGACGCGTCCGAATTGAGAACCGATGAACTGATGATACTGCGCATGCGCGATTCAGCGTGAAGCCAAGCCAACTGACTGACAGCATGTCTGAACCGAAGGGATTCTTTTGGTGATTGATTCTGATTCTGTACTAGTAATGTTATGAGCGCGGGTATTTCGAGGGCTTGGATGAAGGGCAATCTGGCGAAACGTAAGTTCATTTAATAACAAATACATCGCAATGGATTATGTTTAGTAAGTGGATCATGGTTTCTGCATGACACCTAATTTATTTACTTTATATCTTCAAGACTTAAATCCTCATATGCACATTATTGCTGTTACTGTATTTAGGTGTGTTGCAAAACTCAAATGTAAACTTTTCATGATTATGAGGTTTTAACTGACTAAAGTTATGATTACTGACTTTATATATTTGAATGTTTGATAGACGTGACGCCATTACGTCATCGCCAATGACGTCATTACGTCGAGCGTTAAAGAACCGATGAACCGGTTTTTTCAACCGGTTTATTGAATCGAACCGTCCGAAAGAACCGGTTCGCGGAAAAGAATCGAACTTCCCATCACTAATCGATACTCGAAACCATGATCAGCAGCGCAGGGATTGCCTGGTGGCAAGACTGCACTGTAATGACGTCATATAATTTAAAACGACACCTGACAAAAAACACCTGACGAAAAACAAATTTCTTGACTTTTATAAGGAAACAGCCAAGCAAACAAAACTACATAAATGTTATAATAGATACATGAAACAGATAATAGATACATGTTTTCATTTTATTATATAATTATTTAGATTCGCAATTTATAGTTTTGCAGTCTTTACATTTTTATTTCAATGTAGAAATTATCCATTAATTTCATTTTATATTTGGAAAGATTTGTTACGTGACAGCATTAATGAAAGTTTCTTAAGGGTCAATATCATGTTATCTGCATCTCCTGCGCTCCATCAAGCCACTCTTATAATAGCAGTCATCACTCAAAATAATGCACGACTCTATTATCTGTATAGCATGTGTGTAAGACTCTAATACAGTTATGAAGTAATAATTTTATGACAAATAAATATTTCAGGGAGTAAAACTGGCTGTCTAGTAGGCTGTTATGGACTACACAGCATTTTTATATTATTTTTAAATTTTTTTTAATGATTATTATTTTAAATTATTGTCCCTGGATCAGTACGATACTCTTGTAATAAAGTAGCGGTGGTAGCAGACATATTTTGAGTATCAGTTCTGGTTGAAAAGAAGTGATCTAATCCTGTTTACATGAAATAAGATTATATTCGGCTTAATAAGCTTAGGTTTAAACTAACGGACCTGTTGCTATGACAGCAGCTCCTGGATGAGCTTCGAAGAACCAAACGATCCAAGATCACGCCAAATCGTCAACAATCAAATCCAGCTAACTGAGTTAGCGACGTACGAAGAACAGGCCCCTGGTTGAAAAGAAGCGATCTAATCATGAAATAAGCTGCTCCCGAGCAGGTTTAAGCTAATGGACCTGTTGCTATGACAGCAGCTCCGGGATGAGCTTCGAAAAACCAAATGATCCAAGATCACGCCAAATCGTCAACATTCAAATCCAGCTAACTGAGTTATAAATAATTAATCACACAGATACACATAACACCCTCACCCTTAAGTGAATAAATTGTAGAAATAATCTTTCTTACCCGTTTTTTTTTTTTTTTTTTTTTTTGCTTTAATCCTCTCTTTTTAACAAAAGGGGGGAAAAAACAATTTATTCCTATTAGACACGTGATAAAGCGTCAGCGATAACATTATCTTTACCACGAATGTGTCGAATCTCTAGGTCAAACGTCTGTAAAAACAAACTCCAACGCATCAAACGTTGGTTGTTGTTTTTCATTCGGGCCAGGAAGACTAATGGGTTATGATCTGTGTAAATAATCAACGGATACGAAACAGAACCCACATAGACATTGAAATGTTGGAGAGCAAGGACGAGAGCTAATGCCTCCTTCTAAATGGTGGAGTAACGTTGCTGATGTTTATTAAATTTCCTAAATCCGTCCATTATGAACGGGACATACCCCTGTTTTTCACACATGTCAGCCTGTGAAGCTAACGACTCCAGTCCTTCTAAATGTGGCGAGGAAATCAATAAACCTACCGGTTTAGGGACACTATTTTTCTTTTTGAGTGCTTTGCACTCAGCAATAATGTGTCCATGTTTCTTTTAAATTCTTCTAAGAGAATCAGTTCACGTAGCTCTTCATACGTTTTTACATTCATAGAAGCACACCACCGATCAAACATTGACTCTTTCGCACGAACGAATTCAACGTAGGTCTCATCAGTTTTTCGATGATTACGAAACTTTTGGCGATAAGCCTCAGGAACCAATTCATAAATTCAAAGAACCGCAGCTTTTACTTCCTCATAATCGAGAGACTCCTCCACGGACAAAGAAGAATAAGCTTCCTGGGCTTTCCCCACAAGAACACACTGCAACAACATGGGCCAAAATATTTTCGGCCACTAAGATTGAAGGCAACCCGTTCAAAAAGAGCAATAAACTTGTCTACCTCTTTTCCTCGAAAAGGAGGAACCATACGAATATTTCGACCCACATCGAAATCCGAAACAAAGCTTGCGTCGGATTCGCAATAAAATTTGTTAATTCAAACATGATTTATAAACAATAAAGCACTACACAATCCTAAAATGCCCATCAAAGTCTGTGATTCAACAAAGTTACAAAGTAACAAATTCAAGTGTGAACAGATCAAAAAGATCACACGAAGTCACACAAAATCCAGATCAATCCCGGACGAGCCCCCAAATATGTTACGGCCCATTACCATTTCAAGGCTCGTGAATTCTAAGGACACAGGCCGAATATATAACAAAGAAGAATCACAACCCCTGATGTGAGTTCAAAGACGTCTCTATTTAATTAACAGAATTCAAAATCAAACATTCACAAATAATATTTATAATAAAGTAAACAATCTAATGGATGATAAAGAGAACAATCAGTTCACGGGTAGGGAAACTAAGAAAACAGTTCCCTAACTACACCTGTTCTCGGAGTAAAGTTCTTACCTGACTACCGAAAAAATAAAAACAGGTGAGTCTTCCGGACATCTGCTTCCCTCGCTCAGTTCTTACTAAATAAGCAAACGTGAACTAATAAATAAATACATACACTACCCGCAACTGAACAGTAAGAAATATACCAAATATCAAAACACAACTTTATACGTTAAACCTAAGCTTAACATAAAGCAAACAAAACCGCCTCCAAGGGCGATGAGAGACGCTGGTGAATGGGAAGCGGAGCAACGGAGAGAAAGAGAGCACCGCCATTGTCGTCTCTGAGCCTTTTATCCGGTATCCCCGATGACGTCACATAATTCTTGCATAAGGAATCCTCCCACAACGCCACCTGCGGACTCAGAAATAATTAATCACACAGATACACATAACAATATTACACACATACAGTACATAATATATATATATATATATATATATACATTCCAAGAAACCTACTGTACCTGCAAAGTTCCCTTGAAAAACATTCCTATATTGCGCTTTTCCAGGAGGTTCCACAATAAAAATTTCTTTCTGGGGTTAAAATATAAGTTTTTTGGAAGGGTTGCCTTGGTAAAATTCGCATTTTAGGCGCTAAATATCACGTTATTGGTATTGGGGTTGTTTCAAACCGCGGACATGAAAAACAAGCATTTTTATCGGGGAACCTCCTGGAAACGCGGAGTACGCCATCCAGTTCTGCACCCTGGCCGCAGAGTGCCATTGGAAGGAGGAGGCGCAGTGGGACCGGTTCCAGCATGGGCTGGCTAACCGTGTCCAGAGGGAAATCTACATGCTGGACCTTCCGCCCTAATTTAACGGTCTCATTGAACTGGCATTAAGGGTCGATGCGCGCTTGAGTCGCATGAGCCAGTTCCATCAACAAACCCCATTCCGCAGCACAGAGGACTTGGGCACGGACACGGTCAGCCCCTTATCCGATCCCGAGCCCATGCAGGTGTGTAGAGCTCGGCTTTACCAGAAGGAGAGGGAGAGGCGGAGATCTCTAGCACTTTGCCTCTACTGCGGGGACAGGCCATTTCAAAAGATCAAGCCCGTAAGTAACTATGACGCTACTATTGGGTGGGATCTCCACCGAAAAGACCTCATCTACACACCTCCCGGTAAGACTAAGGTGGGCAACCCATACGCACAACACAAGGGCATTACTGGACTCTGGGGCTGAAGGTAATTTTTGGGATTATAAACTGGCACAACAACTCCACATTCCCATATTTCCCCTTACTCACAAGATTTCTGTTAATGCGCTAAATGCACTGCAATTCCCTTTCATTTCCCATATTACTGGACCTGTAACCCTCATCACCTCTGGCAACCACTCCAAGAACATTACATTCCTCCCCATAGACTCACTACTGGCACCCGTAGTTATTGGTCACCCCTGGCTCACTCTATGCAATCCCAGTATCAATCGGGTGCACAATTCCATGTCTGCTTGGAGCATCCCTTGTCATAAGTCTTGTCTTGTGTCTGCTTGTTCATCTGTGCTTTTTTCTGTGTTCCAGGAAGAAGCAGTGAATTTGTCTACCATGCCCGAGGAGTACCAGGACCTGAGGGAAGTGTTCAGTAAGTCCCGGGCTGCTTCTCTACCTCCGCATTGTCCTTACGGCTGGGCCATAGACTTAGTACCTGGTAAGACTCCGCCTAAGGGCAAGTTATATTCACTTTCTGTTCCAGAGAGGGAGGCTATGGAGAAATATATTTCTGATTCTCTAGCATCCAAGTTCATTCGTCCTTCCTCATCTCCAGCGGGGGCGGTGTTCTTTTTTGTGGGGAAGAAGGATGGTTCTCTGCGACTGTGTATCGATTACCGAGGGCTGAACAACATTGCGGTAAAGAGTACTTATCCTTTGCCGTTGATGTCTTCAACCTTCAAACGGTGACAGGGAGCATCCATTTTCACAAAATTTGATTTACTTAATTCTTATCATTTGGTCCGCATAAGGGAGGGCGATGAATGGAAGACCACGTTAAATACCCCTAGGGGTCACTTTGAATACTTGGTCATGTCCTTCGGACTGTCCAACTCCCCAGCGGTCTTCCGAGCACTCATCAATGACGTGCTGAGAGATATGGTTGACCAGTTTATATATGTTTACCTGGATGACATATTGATCTTCTCATCTTCTCTCCATGATCATGTTCAGTACGTCAGATGAGTGCTGCAGAGGATTCTAGAGAATGGGCTTTTTGTCAAGGCGGAGAAATGCGTTTTTCATGCACAGTCTGTTCTTTTCCTAGGGTACATCGTCTCGTCTGTGGGAGTGCGTATGGATCCTGAGAAGATTAGGGCTGTGATAGATTCCCAAAAGGCACTACAGCGGTTTCTGGGGTTCGCAAATTTCTATCGGCATTTGCAACTACTGCCAACTAGTTGCGCCTCTGACTGCCTTGACCTCCCCCAGAATGATGTTCAGGTGGTCTGATACAGCTGATGCTGTATTTGCCAAACTTAAGAGTCGCTTCATTTTGGCTCCCATCCTCGTTGCCCCTGATACATCACGGCAGTTCGTGGTGGAGGTCAATGCATCAGAGGTGGGGGTAGGAGCAGTACTTTCCCAACATTCTTCCGCAGATGACAAGATGCATCCCTGCGCGTTTTTTTCTACGAGGAGCTGATGATACTGCGCATGTGTGATTCAGCGTGAAGCAGACTGACACACAGAGCGCCTGAACCGAACTGATTCTTTTGGTGATGGATTCTGAACTGATTCTGTGCTAGTGTTATGAGCACGGGTAAACCAATGGCTTGAATCAAGGGCAATCATCGCAAAAGACGCCATTACCTCGAGCGCAAAAGAACCGGTGAACCGTTTTCTTCAACCGGTTTATTGAATGGAACTGTCTGAAAGAACTACTGGTGATCCAAACACCGATGCAACCGGTTCTTCACTCGTGAACGAGTCAGTCTATTGTTCTGGCTTGGCTCGGTGTTCATCTTCACAATAATGGAAGGGAAATTTTCCGGTGAATCATGGCTTAAATTGGACACGACTCAGACACTTATCTTTTTTTAGCACATTTTGAAAAGTTTGGAGCTTTGGAAAGCTTACTCTTGTTTGTATTAATCTTATCAAGCATTAACAGAAAGTTCAAAAGCAAGTCAAGTCTTTTTAGGAGGGAGCCAATATTAACAAATCTCTGATAACACTGGGTAAAGTCATCTCAGCACTGGCAGACATGGTAGGAACTTGTTTCTCACTGCTCCTCCAGTTCAGTCCGTCTCTTCAGTGGTCTCTCAGTGTTTCGTCTCAGAAGTCGACTTGTTTGTCAAAAGTAACAGTATGTTTCTCCTCCAGAGCAGGGCTTGAAGAATTTCATTCCCTATGTCCTGCTCTCAGAAGGTCTATTCACTGACCGTATGTGGGCTTCTGGGAACAAACAGATGCAGATAGCTGAAAAATGTAGACATAATTTTAAGAATTCCAGTGTTAAGGAAATTGGCATATTTAAAGGGGTAGTTCACCTAAAAATTGACTTTTTTTTCATTGAATCGCCCTTGTTGTTCTAAAAGTGTATTTCTGTGCTGTTAACCGCTCAATTCATATGCTTTACTTTTATGATTTCTTTAAGGATTATTGGAAGTTTTGATGGCCATGAGCTCATTAGTCAGCTAGAAAAATGAACTCTGTAGAGGAGCATTTTGCTAATTATGCACCATATAACATATTCATTATCTTTTAACTTTTTTTTTTTTATGTTCTTCAATATTACATTTTTTGTTTGAATATTTTTTTTCTGACAGCTACAATTTAAATGTTTAATTTAAAAAAATTCAAGTTAGAATTATTAATATTACAAAAATGTTTAGTTTTGTTTTTCCATGAGAAAATTAGCTATGTCCAATATAATCGATATTGAATTGAATCGAATCGCAAGCTTGTGAAGGAAAATCGAATCGAACTGTGTAACTTGTGTAAAAAACAAATCTTAATAGCCCCGCCCCCAAATTCACAAATGTGCTACACTGGCACCTCCCCCATCATGAGTGGACACGCCCCCTACTGCTGATTGGCTACAAGTGTGTTTTGGTGCTAGGTCTGATCCACTTTCTCAGAAATGGTTTACTGTCTGGGGCTCTTCATGATTTCAGCAGTCACAATTTGATTCCAAAACAAATCCATCTCATTTTCAGTTGACTGATTAGTCTGACAAAACAAAATGCTGTTACTTCATATTTTGTCTAAATTGTCATGTGATTATAGAAAATTAACCAACATCACCTGTCTGTCCATTAAGCCAATAACTCAAAAACTTGTGCATTTAATTAGGTTCCTAGATGGAACAGTTTAGAACTTTTTATATATATATATATATATATATATATATATATATATATATATATATATATATATACAACATTGTAGATTATACCTTTTCTTTGTTTTAATGTGAATGTTTTGTAATACTGCAAGAGTCTCCTTTGAGTCTGTGAATTCCAGGACAAGCTTGGCATCATGCTAACATCAAACTCTATTGTGAGCTGAGTCTCCCGTGTGCTTTGTGTGAGAAGCAGCTTTGTGTGGTTGGCAGATTGCTGCCTCTGTAGAGTGCTCCACATCAGTCCATTAAGAGCTCATGTGACAGTCAGGACGCTGTTGCCAAAGCAGCTCTCGGGGCTTTGAAAGCGGGCTAATGTGTGTTTCTGTCTCTCTGTGTGTAGTATGCAGACTCAGACAGCGGTGATGACTCGGATAAGCGCTCCTGAGAGGAGAGCTGGAGACTCATCTCTTCTCTCAGAGAGAAATTACCAGCTAACAAGGTCAGACACACACACACACACACACACACACACACACACGTTTGTTTTTGTGTAAAGTGGGTTCATCCCATAGGTGTAATGGTTTTTATACTGTACAAACTGTATATTCTATGGCCATACACCAACCCTACACCTAACCCTAACCCTCACAGGAAACTTTGTGCATTTTTACTTCCTCAAAAATGTATAAGTGTTTTGAAAAATGGGGACATGGGTTATGTCCTCATAAGTCACCCTCTCATGTGACACTTAATACTGGAGATCACAGAAAAAAATATTCAAATAGAAAGCAGTTATTTTAAATAGCCTAGTAAAAATAGTTCTCAATATTAATGCCTCTGCAGTATTTGGGATCAAATCAATTCTGTTTCACTTCACGTAGCTGTTTCTGTACTGTTCATTTCTGATAGGAAGTAAGTCTTCTGCCCTTGCTGATTGTTTGCAGATGCAGTCTATCCTGAAGAAGTGTGGTTTGCCCAGCAGTGGGACGAGGAGGGAGCTGCTGCGTGTGTATCAGATCCCCCAGCGCACCAGTCCAAACACAGACTTAGCTTAGAGGAGCTTCACACGCAGGCTGTTAAAGAGATCTGCTATGAGGTGCCTCACTGAGTTCAAGAGAACATCTGAAATGGGAAATACAGGCACTGTTTTTATTCATCTATCTCAGAGTAGATTTAGCCTCAGATCGGTCAAAGACTACCTAATGCATATGACACACAGAACAACAAGCGCTTTCTTAGATCAGCAAGCACCAATTTGATTGGCTAGGCATTGATCAAACAATACGTGACCCTGGACCACAAAACCAGTCATAAGGGTAAACGTTTTTAAATTGACATTTATACATACTGATATAAATACTGAGAAAATCACCTTTAAATGACGTTCTTAGCAATGCATATTACTAATCAGAAATTAAGTTTTCATATATATTCGGTAGGAAATTTACAAAATATCTTCATGGAACGTGATCTTAATATCCCAAATTATTTTGGGATAAAAGAAAAATCAGTCATTTGACCCATGCAATGTTTTTATGGCTATTGCTGAAAATATACCCAAGAGACTTAAGAATGGTTTCGTGATCCAGGGTCACATATATTATTGTCTAGCTTACATATGTAGTAGTTTACAATAATAACTATACGATTTGTTTTTATTTCTCCTCTTAAGGTAGCGCTTGGAGACTTTAAACACACTCGGCAAGAGATCGAGGCCTTGGCCATTGTCAGGATGAAGGAGCTTTATCGGACATATGGCCAAAAAGACCCACAGGAAAGAGAGAGCTGGAAAAGTGTGGCCAAGGATGTATGTGAGACGGTGGGCGTCGGAGAAGAGGAAGGAGACAGGGAGGAAAGAACGACAGCAGCAGCTGGAGGAGGAGCGAGCGAGCGAGGAAAGACTGATATGGGAGAGCTCAAATCTCATATCGACAAGCTGACTGATATACTGTAGGAAGTCAAGCTGCAGAATAATATGAAGGATGAGGAGATCCAGTCGCTGAGGGACCGCATGCTGAGGATGGAGAAGATATTCCCAGTTGAAGATCAGGTAACACTCATATATCTGGCCACACTTCTCCCCAGTTCACTAACAGTGTGATGAATGTTGCAAACAAAACTGGCCAGTGTGTGGTAAGTCTGTTGACTCACCTTATATAAGGACATATAGTCCAAGACTCATATGTTAATGTGCTATCCTATTATTTCTGATAAACCTGCTCGTAAATAACATTTTAAAAGGAAAACTGTGCTCAAAAGTCAAAACTGACACGACTGGCTTGCTTCTGTTTTTACTAGAGGTGGGCATAGATTAATTTTTTTAATCTAGATTAATCTCACTGTGATCTTGAAATTAATCTAGATTAATCTAGATTAAAATGGCTCATTCGAATTCTTTCGAAGGCATTCAGAATATGTGTGTTACCCAAATAAAATTGACAAACAGTAAGTCTTTGAGAAAGGGTTTATCAAGCTAGATCATCTCCTGTTTCCAAAATGCATCACAAACTGCTTGAAAAAGCTGTAAACTAATTCCACATTGCACAAGGTGCAAACAACCATACGCCTGTTTCACACATACTTCGTCTGCAGTGCGTATGCGTTGCATATTTTTTAAGGTACCCATGTTAACAGATTCCAGTTACGTTCCAGGAGAGTTGCGTCTGCAGCAGTGCAGCGATCGTTTACGTACCGAGTAGCGAACTGCAAACGTGTCCTGTGTGAAAGCACATCGAGTCCGTGCTGCATCACATACATAACGCAGACGGACTGCAGACGCACTGCAGACGGATTATGTGTGAAACAGGCGTGAGCAGAGCCGTGGATGGGGTCAGTGGGGACCCGGTGAAGGTTGTACCAGTGGGCCCTGTTTGAAATTGTTTAATTTGTATGTTTGTTTATTTTTATTTATTTGTGCTATTTACACAATGTTTAAGTTTTTTTCAAGTTTGTAGGTGTCAAGGTACAGAAACTCAATAATCAAATGTAAAATAGCACTGGAAAGACTTCAATGTAAAAATTAAATATACAATCAAACCTACATTTATTCAGACACCTTCAACATTTCTCACATTATTACAGTTTTGCTATTTATATCAAAAAATATATCTCGTGTCTGAATAATTTTTGGTTTGACTGTTAAAACTACAAAGTAAATCAGTCAAGAGCAGTGAGTGATTTTCATTTTCTTGGATTAACATTACAGCAGTCAGTAGCTAAATTAGGCGCGGTCACTTTAAGAAACGATGAACGCATCCAATATAATACACATCCCATTTTTTTCCTCAACTGTTTACTTTCACTTGAGAAATAACTGACAGTTTTTTCGAGCATAATTTCCAAGGTGGATATTTTGACATATTTTGTATGTATTTGTCGACACAAGAGCAAAAATAAGCAAATTCGATGTTCAAGTGTTTTGAGACGCCTTTCTCTGCGTGAGCCCTGAACACCAGAACACCGTGACTACTGAATTGGGCTCTTTCACACCTTTTTGTTTGTTCAAACTGCGATTTGTATTTGTTTGGATGCTTTAATGTTTAAATCGACAAGTGGTAAGGCTTAAAAACATGTGAAAAAGATAAGCTTTCGTGACGATGCGCAGCAGTGGCCCTTCAACTGTCCTGAGCATCTTTTTAGGCTGGCCTCAGCCAGTCGTCACTGATAGAGGAAGAAAGTCATGTCATTTAGTGGTCGACTACTTTATTTTTCACCTAATATTTAGTTTTTTTTTAATTACAGATAAACCGATAATCTTGTCTGTTGGGCCACTAAATGACAGTAGTTTTATTTTGGCAGTGTTGAGAGTTTCATTTTTGATAGCACTGAGAATGCCTGAGCACAGACGTACAGAATTGATATAAAGAAAGTAAAAAGTATATAAAAGGTATTATACAGTAGCTTTGTAAATTTGCTAAAATATTATGAGGTTAACAAAATCATGTTTCCATCTAAAATGCAAGTTTTTGTTTTCAAATAATTTATTTAATAAATTGTCAAATAAATATAAATCTAATTTTCATATTTAAATCAAAGGTGTGAGGTGATATGCATATAAAATAAACTGTATTGGTCAACCTTTTTTTGTCTAACTGCTTAAATTCAATAATACATGACTGTTCTCCACCTTCTGACTGAAACTCTCTATTTTAAGGCCATTGACCTTTAGGACTTGAGTGTAAATGCCCACTATTATGGTGGCCAGGCATCTGTCTAACATCTTTGCATAAGAAATTATGATCATGATCCCTTTGATCATGCTTGTGAAACTCATTTCAAAACTCTAGAATTCTTCCAAAAAGATGTAGTCTGTGCAATTAAAGGTGAGAGAGGATTGCAGTTAGCATTCAGTCTGGCATTATTACTTACACGTCAGATTTATTTATGTACCGTAACTTACTTCAGATTTCCAGGCTCTGGAGATTGTTTTACTCTTGGTTCTTGCCTTATTTTGGTGCATATAGAACTAATTTAGTGACTTAATTGGAGACTCACTCTTGACTGTTTCACTGAATCCTTGAGTTTCATGGAAAAAGATGATTGGTGAATCATCACATCATGAGATAATGAGAAACAATATGTTTTGATTAAACATAACAGAGTAAAAAGTAAGATTTTATGCTTTGGGATGTAGTGAAGTAAAAGTTTCCTAGTACTCTGGTAAGGTACGTATAAAGTACAGTAACAAAGTAAAAATACTGGTAACCGTTTATTTTAATGTGTAGTTACTTGTTACATGTACTTAATAAAGTAATAATAGTTAATTCTGCATAATTACAAACAACTACTCCCAAACCAAACCCAAACCTTAACCTATAGTAAGTAGGGTTATTATAGTTAATTAAAACCATTTTTTCTAATAAATAAATGTTTTACTTGAAATAAAATGTTACCAGTAATAAAAGATTAAATATTATCTACTTGAAAAAGCAACTTTTTCAAAAAGCAACATCTTTCAGTTCTCAGACCTCTCGCCACCCCAAAGGGCCTTTCATGCCAGGCACAGGACGCTTCTTGCCACCTCATGAGAGGAAGCTACAGTTCCCCTTTAAGAATAATCCTAAACACTGAGGCTTTATCTGGGGCCCGTCATCAGGGGGGCGAAAGCGGAAAGGACCCTTCCACTCATTCCAGTTTGGATCTGGTTCATTCTTTCCACTCATGTCCCTCACCAAAGAAAGGCCAGTGGCCAAACAGCCATCACCAACAGCGGCGCAATCACGAGAACAGAGGCTACGGCATGATATATGTGTGTGTGCTGTGTATATTTATTTTGTATATAAATACACACACATACAGTATTTTTTAAATATTTACATGTATTTTAGGGATGCACGATATTGGATTTTGCCGATATCCTATATGCCGATATTTTTCAACTCACTTTGGCTGATACAGATATGTTTCTCTCTGTTTGGAAACTTTGGAAGTCTTTCCTGTGTAGAAAAATTATAAGCAAATTATTTTTCATTTTGGTTAGTTTTTAACAAGAGCAAGGAATTTATTTGTTAGAATTAAATAAACAACAATGAAGTTCTTTTTATAATGACAGTACAATGAAGATTTGAAAATAATTATAACATTGTATTTTAAGATTTAACAAAAAGCTAGATTTGTAAAAATTCTGAAAATCTTACACATTTCACACATGCACAACATATTACACATTAGTGAATAAATCAGTGTATATTAAATTATTTAATTTAAGAGACTTTTAGCTTTTTTTCTCCAAATAAGCTATAGCTTCTGAACTTTACATCAAAACATACTAATGATTTTATGGCATCAATTACTGAATCTTACTAATCTAAATATTATTTGTGTAGCTTGCTTTCATTTTTTTAGCAGTAGGTCAACAGCGCCCCCCTACATCATTAAAACTCCTCACTGAGCGGGCTTTAGGACCCAGGGGAGGCTGCTGTGTCATTTGCTCTCAAGGTTTACTAGATCATACTCCGAAGGCCTCATTCTGTACATGCATTCTCCGTATAAATGCAGCAATCCAAAACAGTGAATCCATTCAACATTCAGGCAAAACTCTGCTTCAAGAAAGAGCCACAATGCTGACTTGATCTAATCACAAGCACACCCTGAGCCCAAGTGAGTTAATGTATTCCTTTTATCAGCAAAACACATCTGCATACATTTTTATATCGGCAATTTTCTGCCGATTCCAATATTGGTCCGATAATATCGTGCATCCCTGATGTATTGACAGGTATATATAGTACTTATATTTATATAATTTTAAATAAATATATTTAAAATATTTTTTTTTTCTTAAATATATATACTTAAGTATACACAATACGCACAAATGTATCATGTAAGTGTAGCAGGGTGAAGTGTTACCGGTGTTGATTATTGGCTAGTGTCATGTGAAAACGTTGAGCCTATCAGCAGTCTGCTGTCACGATATAAAAAGAGGACGTTTTTGTCACTTGGGATGCGTTGTCACCCGTACCGCCCCTTTACGGAAGTTGGCACTTATGAATGGGAGAGTATCTGGAGTGCCGCCTCTGCGTTCTGCTGCTGTGTAGGCTGCCCCTGGCTTTGAGCTCGTCAATGAACAAACTACTGCATGTTATCGTTAGCGACTGTGCATAGTACCGTGTTATGAACATCTTCCGATTGAGTGACAGGATCAAGGGTTTCACCTTTATATTATGAGACAAGATGCGCGTCTATTGATGTAACGCACTGCTGCCTTGCCTGGGCTGATTCCGGTCGTCTTTTTGTTGGAGTGAACTCTTTTTTTTTTTTGGCGAGCCTGGACGATTCCTCGCCAAAGAGTGAAAGTAAAAGCGTGGCTGTTTCTCGTTTGCCCTGTGAGTGTGCGGGCGATCGTGGCCTCACTTATTTTTGTGAACTGACTGTGTACTTTTTTTGTTCTCTCTTTATTTTACTTTTTTTTTATTTCTGTCCTAAGGAAGGTGTATAGAGGAGGGGTTAGCCGCTGTTTAACGGGGTTCACGTTGAGTGTTGTGCTTATTGTGTGACCTTACTTCACCAGAGTGTGTGTGTGGGTATTAAGCGTGTTGTGTGTGTGTGTGTGTGAATTGAGGGTCACAGCAGGCCATCTCCCTCCCTTAAGCTTTCTTGTGTATTTGTATTATGTTGTATCCATTTTTTTTATTTATTGAAGTGTTGTAAAGTGTTTATTTTTTTTCTTTTGTTGACACGTGAATATTTAGCCCTTGATGGTAATGTATTGATTTTAAATTTTGTATTGAATAAAGCTGCTTCATTTTTTTGTACTCCCAGGCCTATGTCTCTCTGCTCACCCATTTTTCGGTAACGAACCTGTGCGCCCCCCCTGTCTTGGGGCTGGCAGTTCCCGGTATATATACCGGGTGGCGTAGTTGAATGTTATATAATTGTTGTTGCTTTATACAGTTCCTTCCAGTACCTGACGCCACTGGCCACATTTGGCGTAGTCGGCAGGGTCTCCATATTTTGGGTGAGCTTGTATTTTGAGAAGTGAGTCTGGGAGTGCTTTTGAGGCAGTATATTTTTTGTTGGTATTGTATGGTTGAAAAATATACATGTACATTTCTCCCCCCCCTCTTTTTCTTTTCTCTTTCTTTCCTAAAGGCAAGGCAGCGGTGTGTTATTTGTGTAAAATCTCCTCGGTGTTGTGGTGAGTAGTGATGGAAGGGGAGTTACAAGAATTAAGGGAATTGGTAGCACAGCTAAAGGCTGATAATGAGAAATTGCGCCAAGAACGTGTATGTGCTCCAATGTTGTCAAATAATGGTGTTTCTAGTGTTGCAGAGGCTCCCGCCACCGTGTCCCAACCCGTGAGTGCTGGTGCCACCTCAGCTGAGAGGTTTGTGTTTGTACCTCGTGATCGGCGATGTCCAAAATTTAACGGCTGGGCTGGCATCAGCATTGACGAATGGGTTGAGGAAGTTCAGGCGTGTATGCAGGTGCGCCATCTTTCTATTGCTGATCGAGCGTTTTTTGTATTTGACCATTTGGAGGGGGAAGCACGGGAGGAGATTAGGCATCGACCTAGTGTTGAACGAGGGGATTGCGATAAAATTATTTCCGCATTGAGGGAATTGTATGGCTGTTCTCAGTCATATGTGGCTCTGCAGGAGGCATTTTTTTCTCGTAAACAACGTGAGGGGGAGACCCTATTAGAGTTTTCTTTAGCTTTGATGGGCCTTTGGAAGTCTGTTGAAGAAAAGTCCCCTTATGCTATGCCAAATTCAGAAACCCTTGTGCGTGACCAATTTGTAGAACATGTGATAGATAGCGCCTTACGTCGTGAGTTGAAACAATTGGTACGTCGCTTACCCTCCTCCAGTTTGTTAGAGGTCCGTAGTGAGGCTCTTAGGTGGGAGAGAGAGGGGTTGCCGGGGGGTGATCGCCGTCGAAGCCAGTCGGTTCCTTTGGTTCCCGTTATGCAGTATGGGGTACAGGGGGGATCATCGTTAGATGCCCGTGGTGCCTCAATGGTTGAGCTAAGTGAGTTAAGGGATCTGTTGAAATCACAGCAAGCCCAATTAAATCAGCTCTCTAAAAGTGTGACTCGGCTCCAGATGGTGGCTGAGTGTAGTCAAGCCCCTCGTGCACGTAGTCAATCTCCACACCCACGGAATCACTCTTCTCGTGGCAATACCATAATTTGTCGACGGTGTCAGCGACCTGACCATTTTGCCAGGGAGTGTGACGGTTAACGTGTTCCTCCTCACCCTCCATCTTCTCGTATGGTCCCTCCTGTGGCTGGAGGTGGGCAGCCTTTTGCACAGCAGTTGTCGGAAAACTAGCACCCGCCGGGCTGCAGAGTCACAGCTCGGTTGGGGTAGATGGTGGCTCAAAGATTCTTCAGGGTTCTCGTTCAGTATCATCTTTAATGTCGTCATGTCCCCATTTGGTAGTTTGCATTGGTGGGGTTCAGGTGCCCTGCCTTATAGACACTGGCTCCATGGTTTCTACAATAACGGAGAGTTGTTTCTTACAAAATTTTGAACCGTGGGGTCAGGATCGTCTTCGGTCATGCCAGTGGTTGCAACTTCGTGCTGCCAACGGGTTGGACATCCCCTACATTGGTTATATGGAGTTGGATGTCGAACTCTGTGGCAGGTTAGTGCCAGGATGCGGGGTGCTGGTTGTCCGAGATCCTCCTGGGGGCTTGTGTTCCCAGGCACCGGGAGTTCTGGGAATGAATGTTCTCAGCCGATGTTACCAGGAGCTCTTTGGGCAGCATGGCTCTTCTCTTTTTGAATCTCCCTCATTGGTTAAGGTACCCAGTATTGTAACAGAGGCATTTCAATATTGTCATAAGGTATGCTCCCAGTCTTATTCTACTCGTGCGGGGTCAGTTAGGGTACGCGGTCGTAGGGTACAACGCATCCCAGGTGGCACGTTACAACTAGTTACGGCAACTTGTTCAGAGCAGTTCTTGCATGACACTGTGCTTTTTGAGCCCCCTGAATCTGGCCTGCCAGCTGGATTGTTGGCCTCACCATCGTTGGTGCAGGTAAATCGAGGTATTGTTTCGGTGCCAGTGGTGAATGTGGGAACCACTGACATTGTGCTTTACCCACGCACTCATTTAGGAACTTTAACTAGTGTTTATGTTGTCAGTTTACCATCAGGGGTTACGGAGGTTAAAACTATCTCTGCTACCGTTAACGTGCAGGTCTCTCATGAGTTGCCTACGGTTGAAGAGCAGATAAAGGCTACTGATTTGTCTGTGTTGTCACTGGAGGATCAAGAACGTGTTCAGGCTCTGCTCTGGCAGTACCAGTCGGTGTTTTCTGTACATGAGGGGGATTTGGGGTGTACTACCCTGTTGTCGCATGAGATCCCACTGATGGATGATACCCCAGTTCGGCAGCGGTACCGTCGAATACCCCCATCGGAGTATGAGGTGGTAAAGGCCCATATCAATATGTTGTTGGAGGCTAAGGTGATACGCGAGAGTTGTAGCCCTTACGCATCCCCTATAGTTCTTGTCAAGAAAAAGGACGGTAGTCTGCGGATGTGCGTAGACTACCGTCAGTTGAATGCGAGAACTAGAAAGGATGCGTTTCCTCTTCCTCGTATTGAGGAGTCATTAGATTCACTGACAGGGGCCCGTTGGTTTTCCACCATGGATTTAGCTAGCGGATACAATCAGGTCCCTGTCAGTGAACAAGATCGGCTTAAGACTGCATTTTGTACGCCATTCGGCTTATTTGAATGGAATCGCATGCCTTTTGGCCTTTGCAACGCACCTAGTACGTTTCAGCGTTTAATGCAGCGTTTATTCGGTGATCAACAGTGTCAGTCATTGTTACTGTATCTGGATGATATTGTAATTTTTTCATCTTCAGTCAAACAACATCTGGAACGACTGGAGCTTGTTTTGAGTAGGTTGCAGTGCGAAGGTCTTAAGGCAAAGTTAGAGAAATGCGCTTTCTTTCGTTCGGAAGTCACATATTTGGGTCATGTGATTTCAGCCGATGGTGTTTCCACCGACCCCAAGAAGATTGAGGCTGTGGCCCAGTGGCCACAACCTACTAGTGTGTCAGAACTTCGCTCCTTCTTGGGCTTTGCGAGTTATTACCGCCGTTTTGTGGAGGGGTTTGCTAAATTGGCAGCCCCTCTACATCGGCTGGTTGTAGAGTTTGGCGGCACAAAGTCTCGGAAGAGAGCAGAGCCAGGTTTTGCAAGTGGCTGGACTACCCACTGTCAGAGAAGTTTTGAGAGTTTGAAGGGTAAGCTCATTTCTGCTCCGGTGCTCTGTTATGCAGATTTTTCCCTCCCTTTTATTTTGGAGGTGGACGCTAGCCTGGGTGGGTTAGGTGCAGTCCTTTCCCAGGAGCAGGGTGGCAAAGTAAGACCTGTGGCATATGCAAGCCGTGGCCTAAGACCCACAGAACGTAATATGTCAAACTATAGTTCTATGAAACTAGAGTTTCTGGCATTAAAGTGGGCCATGGCTGAGAAATTTAGAGAATATCTATTAGGCCATAAATGTGTGGTGTATACTGATAACAATCCTCTCAGCCATCTGACCTCAGCTAAATTGGGGGCTACAGAGCAGCGCTGGGCATCACAGCTTGCTTGTTTTGATTTTGAAGTTAAGTATCGGCCTGGGAGGTGTAATAAGAATGCAGACGCCTTGTCTCGTCAGAATCCACCCGTACTGGAAGTGGCAGGTAGCCTGTTCCCAGGTACAGGGGTTCCCGCTTCGGTACGTCAGGCTGTCGCTGTACCATTGGCTCCTGTTGCTTGTCAGGCCATGGTGACTGCCTTACCGGGTCATTCACTTGATCATATCGGGGGCTTACAAGAGGCTGACCCAGTAATCGGTGAGATTCTGGGGTTTTGGAGAAAGCAAGAGTTCCCTGGGCCTCTTGAGCGGCGGCAGCTTTCACAGGCTGCTCTAATTCTTCTTCGGCAGTGGGACCGCCTGGTGGAAAAGCAGGGAGTGATTTATCGTCGAATTTTTCGTCCTGATGGTGGGGATGAGATTTTGCAAGTAGTTCTACCTTCTGTACTGCAGCGTGACGTGTTGCAAGGGTTGCATCAAGAACACGGGCACCAGGGCATTGAACGCACTACTGAGTTAGTGCGTCAGCGGTGTTATTGGCCTGGTATGACAGCCAAGGTGGCACGATGGGTTCAGGAGTGTGAACGATGTCAAGTGGCCAAAGACACTGAACCGGCTGCCCGTAGTTTTATGGGACATTTGCTAGCGTCCCGGCCAAATGAAATCTTGGCCATCGATTTCACGTTGCTTGAAGCCTCTCGTTCAGGCTTGGAGAATGTTCTTGTAATGACGGATGTGTTTACGAAGTTCACTCTTGCTGTCCCTACTAGGGATCAACGGGCCGAGACTGTAGCACAAGTGCTGGTGTGTGAATGGTTCTATAAGTTTGGGGTACCTGTACGAATTCATTCTGATCAGGGCCGAAACTTTGAGTCCCTTCTGATCCAGCAATTGTGTAAGCTTTATGGGGTTGAGAAGTCTCGCACTACACCATACCACCCAGCTGGTAATGGTCAGTGTGAGCGCTTCAATAGAACATTGCATAACTTATTGCGCACCTTACCAGTTTCAAGGAAAAGAGACTGGGTGTCATGCCTCCCTCAGGTGCTCTTTTCATATAATACCACTCCACACCAGGCCACAGGTGAGTCCCCACACTTCCTTATGTTTGGTCAGGAGCCACGGCTCCCCATCGATTTCCTGTTGGGCAGAGTGTCTGAGCCAGTGGCAGGTGAGGTGCATGAGTGGATTATGGAGCACCAGACACGGTTACAAGTAGCCTTTGATGGGGCAAGAGATCGTTTAAAGGTAGCCGCTGATCGTCGGAAAACATCTTTTGATCTGCGGGTCCATGACGCACCACTTGAGCAAGGGCAGCTGGTTTATCTCCGGGAATGTGGAAGGCAGGGCCGACACAAGATTCAGGACTTGTGGAGCTCTGTGGTGTATAGGGTGATAGAAGCGCCTAGGGTAGGTGGCTCGGTTTATACTATTGCACCGGTGGATGACGGGGGTAAGATCAAGCGGGTTCACCGGTCATTGTTAAAAGTTCAGGTTCAAGGGAGCCCTGTTCAAATACCCCGTGTCGCTCATGTGGTTGAACCAGAACAGAGTTTACAGGGTAGTTTGGATGAGGTGGACTTGTGGGTAGCCTTGCCAGAGTCATCTCAGGCAACTTGCGTTCCTGTCCCTTTTGAAGGGTCAGTTGTGTGTGAGGGAGCTGTGGCTATAAATGGGCCAGGTCCTCCTTGCGAGGTGGAAATAAGTCAAGGTTCATCACTAGACTTGTCAGTTCTGAGTCAGCCGCGAGAGGCTGAGGTTTTGCCTCGTAAGTCAAGGAGGCCAACAGCTGGCCAACATTCAAATGTTCATCATTTGCCCAGAGCAGTTGGAGAAGCTGCAGAATGCATTAGGGTGCCCTCTGGTGCAATGTCTAGTGCAGTTTTAGCTGTTTTAGGCCATGGGATTGACTCCAGGTTTGGGATTTATCGTCGGGGCGACGATTTATAATGTGGGGGTGGAATGTAGCAGGGTGAAGTGTTACCGGTGTTGATTATTGGCTAGTGTCATGTGAAAACGTTGAGCCTATCAGCAGTCTGCTGTCACGATATAAAAAGAGGACGTTTTTGTCACTTGGGATGCGTTGTCACCCGTACCGCCCCTTTACGGAAGTTGGCACTTATGAATGGGAGAGTATCTGGAGTGCCGCCTCTGCGTTCTGCTGCTGTGTAGGCTGCCCCTGGCTTTGAGCTCGTCAATGAACAAACTACTGCATGTTATCGTTAGCGACTGTGCATAGTACCGTGTTATGAACATCTTCCGATTGAGTGACAGGATCAAGGGTTTCACCTTTATATTATGAGACAAGATGCGCGTCTATTGATGTAACGCACTGCTGCCTTGCCTGGGCTGATTCCGGTCGTCTTTTTGTTGGAGTGAACTCTTTTTTTTTTTTGGCGAGCCTGGACGATTCCTCGCCAAAGAGTGAAAGTAAAAGCGTGGCTGTTTCTCGTTTGCCCTGTGAGTGTGCGGGCGATCGTGGCCTCACTTATTTTTGTGAACTGACTGTGTACTTTTTTTGTTCTCTCTTTATTTTACTTTTTTTTTATTTCTGTCCTAAGGAAGGTGTATAGAGGAGGGGTTAGCCGCTGTTTAACGGGGTTCACGTTGAGTGTTGTGCTTATTGTGTGACCTTACTTCACCAGAGTGTGTGTGTGGGTATTAAGCGTGTTGTGTGTGTGTGTGTGTGAATTGAGGGTCACAGCAGGCCATCTCCCTCCCTTAAGCTTTCTTGTGTATTTGTATTATGTTGTATCCATTTTTTTTATTTATTGAAGTGTTGTAAAGTGTTTATTTTTTTTCTTTTGTTGACACGTGAATATTTAGCCCTTGATGGTAATGTATTGATTTTAAATTTTGTATTGAATAAAGCTGCTTCATTTTTTTGTACTCCCAGGCCTATGTCTCTCTGCTCACCCATTTTTCGGTAACGAACCTGTGCGCCCCCCCCTGTCTTGGGGCTGGCAGTTCCCGGTATATATACCGGGTGGCGTAGTTGAATGTTATATAATTGTTGTTGCTTTATACAGTTCCTTCCAGTACCTGACGCCACTGGCCACATAAGCAAAAACTTTTATTTGGGATGATAAAGCGTTTGACAGCACTAATCTAGACATTGTATATCTAGACGTAGGTTATAAAGTGGAAAGGTATGTATTTTCAAGAGAATTGTACTACTTTTAACAAACAGTGCACTGCAACATCAACGTTATGGCCTGAGAAGTGTTGGGCCTGTAGAGATTTCTGATGATTTGACATTGTGCCTGCTAAAAAGCCAAAGAACTTTGATTAAGTCACCATCAGGATCTTAACTGCATTGGATGGCATGTTTAAAGTTGACATTTTTTTCACTATTTTTATTTTGGCATTCATGTTCTCTTATTCTTGCATTCCAAGGGGCATGTGTTTCATGAATTGTGTTTTGAAGGTAAAAACAATCAGGGAGACAAATGGACTACTTGCGTTCTACTCAGCACAGCTCAGGAGTTTCCGGTCAGGGTTTTTTTTGTATTTTTTATTATTAGTCATATTCTCTGTGTTAACATGAAATATCTTCAAGCTTCTGAAATGTTCTAAATAATAAATGTATTTACCCGTTAACCAGCCAAGTCCAGCGCTTGTCTTCACATTTTTCTCTTACTGATCATATTTCTTTTTGCTGAAAAGCGACGTGGTGCGGGAGTTAAGACCGCAGTTTGAGCCAGCGGCTCTACTTCAAATGAATGCTCTGTTGCAAAGCTACTTGCGTCACTACAGTCACTCTCCATTTTAGCGACTCTGACAGCAGCTGTCAATTAATCTGTCACTCCGCCCTCGGTTCGTTTCCTCTATCTCCGCTGTGCTCTGCCCCTTTCAGCATATTTCAAATATTGCCAGTTGGTGGAGTCAGGCTCTGTTCAGGGGTTTAGTGACCCTTTAAGGATCGGGTGTTGAATGACATCACGGTAAAGAATCGTTATCCTTTGCCATTGATGTCATCAACCTTCGAGCTCCTTCAGAGGCAACCATCTTTACGAAGTTGGAGCTCCGCAGTGCTTATCACTTGGTATGGATTAGGGAGGGGAACGAATGGAAGACCGGCTTTAACCTGTTAGCCTGCATCCCAACGCAGGCATCCTGAAGGCCCCTCAACTCACACGTGTCAGTGTTTATGAATAGATTAAATGAAACGGGACAAATTTAATCTTGACAAACTACATATCATTATAAAGATCTAAGCCTCAAGCATCAAATACAGTTTGCTGTTTTTCAATGGAAAGCTTGTAAGACTGTATTTGCTACATTTGTGTAAGCAGTACACATAAAAACATGAATAATGGAAACGCAGTACATTCCAGATCCGTTGAGTTATAAACACATCCACAGCTGTAAATCCCGGTTTTGTTAAGTAGGTAAGGGTCCACTGAACGACTGAAAGACATGGAGCCCGTTTTGGTCCAACGAAGCAGTAACATTGTAATATGGATCATAATTTCTTTGTTTACGTTTCAGTTCTTCAGCTTTCAGTTCTTCAGGAGCCACATTTTTCATGATAGCTTATTCAGATTTGAAATAGAAACTCATGAGACATGTGACTTTCAACCCATTACTTTTCTAGATTGCTCCAGGACTGATTTCATGTATTTCCATATCAAATAAAAAAATATTTAAGTATGGTAAAAAAAAAAAATTCAAGGCACTTTAGTGTCTATAACTTTTAATATTTTTGAGCATTGTCAAATCTGGTTGATAAAAAGTAAAGCCCAAAGGGTCTTCTTTCCAAAGACACCAAAATTATGTTTGTAACACACTGAAGTAGGAAACTGTTATAATTTTAAGTTAGGTAGAGCACTTTCAGCTGTGAGTCCCATAATGGGGGGTCAGGTTAACAGGTTAAAACCCATACGGGGCATTTTGAGTATTTAGTTATGCCGTTTGGCCTTTCCAACTCCCCGCCGGTCTTTTAGGCACTCGTCAACGACATGCTCCGAGACATGGTCGATCGGTTTGATTTTGTATACATCGACGGAATCCTGATCTTCTCCCAAAACGAGCGTGATAATGTCCAGCACGTCAGGCGAGTGCTCCAGCGGCTGCTGGAGAATCGTATATTCTTAAATTTGGAGAAGTGTGAGTTTCACGCACGGTTCCATCCTGGGTTTTATTCTCTCGCCTGAGAGTATCCAAATGGATCTCGCCAAGGTAAAGGCAGTTGCTGATTGGCCCACCCCAGATAGTCATAATGCGGTCCAGTGCTCTCTGGGGTTTACCAATTTTTACAGGCGGTTCATTCGGAACTTTAGCCAGATCGCCCTTCCTTTGACTGCTCTCACCTCCACAAAGAAATGATTCTGTTGGTCGTCGCAGGCCCAAGCTGCGTTTGAGAACCTTAAGAGTCTATTTATTTCTGCACCCATTTTAACGACCCCTGACCCATCTCGTTGGTTCATTGTGGAGGTGGATGCATCTGAGGTGGGGGTTGGGGCAGTTTTGTCTCAAAGGGATTCTTTGGACAAGAGAATACATCCCTGCGCCTTCTTTTCTCATTGTTTAACCCCACCGGAAAGGAACTATGACATTGGGAATAAGGAGTTACTAGCTGGCGCTGTAGGAGTGGCGTCACTGGTTAGTGGGAAAATGATTTCCGTTTATCATTTGGACTGATCATAAGAATCTTGTGTACATTTGCACCACCAAGATAATAAATTCTAGGCAGGCTTACTGGGCATTATTTTTTGGACGTTTCAGGTTTGCCATTTCTTATCGCCCTGGCTCCAAGAATGGTAAACCTGAATTGTGCTGCAGGTAAGGGATCCAATCGACCCCCAGCAGGGCTACTTCAGCCCTTGTCGGTCCTTTCGCGGCCCTGGTCACACATAGCGATGGACTTCCTTACTGGCTTGCCTCAGTCTAGTGGCAAGATGGTAGTTCTCACTGTGGTGGACAGGTTCTCAAAGGTGGTCCATTTTATTCCCCTCCCAAAATTGCCTTCAGCGAGGGAGACAGCGACTATTGTCTTAGATCATGTTTTCCGTCTTCATGGTTTCCTGGTGAACGTGGTTTCTGACAGGGGTCCCCAGTTTGTATCTAGGTTTTGGACAGAGTTCTGTCAACAGCTGGGAGCGACTGCGAGCCTATCCTCCGGATATCACCCGCAGACTAATGGTTAGGCCGAGTGTGCCAACCAGGATTTGGAGAGTGTTCTGCGCTGTCTGAATCCGATGCCGTTGTTCCCTCCGCGCATGCATTTATTCAGAGATGCCTCCGTACTTGAAGGATAACCAGAGAAGCCCTCACTCGGACTGGCGAGAGGAACAAGGCATCGGAGGACCATCACCGTACTAAGCCCCCACTTTAGGTGTGGTCAGACAGTCTGGTTGTCTACTAAGGACATTAACTTCAGACTGCCCTCATGTAAACTGGGACCCGAATTTGTTGAACCATTTATTATTGCCAAGGTACTTAGTCCGGTGTCAGTGCGACTCAAATTGCCCCCTCAGTTTAGAAGGATCCACCCGGTTTTCCATGTTTCGAAGATCAAACCCGCCTTTCGCTCCCACCTTCAGCCCCTGACCTCTGGCCCTCCGCCTCCTAGGCTCATTGAGGGGTTGCCAGCCTATACTGTACGGCGGCTCATTGATGTGAGGTGTAGAGGTAGAGGTCACCAATATCTGGTAGACTGAGATGGATATGGTCCGGAGAAGAGATGCTGGATTCCGGCTTGCGATATTCTGGATCGTGTTCTTATTGATCAATTTCATCAGCATCATGGTGAGTCCTCCGGGGATGCCAGGAGGTGTGCCTGAGGTGGGAGACACTGTCACGGTGCAGGGTGCCTTCTCAGCTTCCTCTGTGGTCTGTGTTGTCCTGTCTGTTGGGTAGATCGTGGTCTGGGCAATCAGCGCTGATTTGGCGGGGGTGCGCTGATCACAAGCTCATTCTTCCCCACCTTTCGCTCGTTCCCCCACTCTCTTATATGCCTCTGCCTTTCTGTCTGTCATCGTGAGTAGATTGTTTTGTCTTTGCCCGTGTTTTGTGTGGTGTCCAAGCTTCATTCCCACCTTCTGTTTTCCTGTTTAAAGATCCGTAGTTCAGGATCTGGCAGCGCGAGTAGTCCGCAGTGTGCCGGCCAGCTCTGAGATCTCTTTGTGCGCCAGAGCATTTAATTCAGGTTTGTTATTTTGTGTTTTGTGGCGAGAAATAAATATTCTCCTTTCCCTTCCCTCTGTCTAGCCCGCATCCTGACAGAAAATATAGACAATTATGACCTTCTTGCTGGATTCTTGTATTATTTCCAGTTTGACCCCTCTTAAGTTCTCAACTGATCTACAATTATTAAATAAATAATTTGATCTTAACTACCCTAGTAGTTTTATTTATTCAATAAAAGCACAATGATTTCTGTATTGTGTATAATTTCCCAAAAATACAATATGGACAAAAAAATGTTAAGTTGTCTTAAGGTTTGCATTTGACCCTACCAAATATACTGAAATAAAAGTTTTAAGCGCAGTGTGGTTGTATTCATATTTTGAATTAGTAATGTGCTTTTTTTAATTTGTGTTCTTATATATTCTTATATCCTTATATTCTCAACAGTGAATGTTTGAATCTTTTTAAATAGTTGTGTTTGAGTCCCTCAAATGTCCTCAGTGTGATACGGTGCATCTCAAAATCATAAAGTCCCTGCTGGAAAGGGTTCAAATATGCAAAGATGCTGGAAAACTGAAGAATCTGCAGGACCTTAAAGATTTTTCTGAAGAAAGCTGCTCAGTTTAACTGTTCAGAACAAACAAGGGACTCATGCACAACCATCACAAAACAGAAAGACAGTCGAGGATCATCAGGTAACAGAACACAGTATTAAGAACCAAGGGTTCCCAAACTTTTGAGTAGGGTTATTTTAATAATTTCAGCATTTTTTTTGTCTTGTGGACTAAATGTTAATATCTTTTATGTATAATATCTTACTCAGGACAGTACTAAATAAAATATAACATGCATTTAGTATGATCTCTCTTATTTTTTGAAAATTACTCATATTTTCACAGATTCTGCAAGGGGTGCCCAAACTTTCGATCCCTACTGTGTGTGTGTGTGTGTGTGTATATATATATATATATATATATATATATATATATATTCTACACAGAATCATTCTGCTGACCGTCTTTCTGTGTTTTAAAAGGCACAAAATTCAGCACAGTATAATCTGCAGCTGATCTATTTGGGTTATGCTGGGGTGTCTAAATCTGTGTGAGTGTGTGTACTCTGTACTGTATTATGCACATTCAGCATGTTATGTCACTGATGCAGATGATCATAACAGACTCAAAGCACGCATTTATCTCCCTGCTTTCTGCAGCATGGCTATATTCAACCCTTTGCGAAAGAACTGGGGCAGCGGTGTCATCCAGGGCTGATGTTACACACTCACAAACAAGCAAAATACACACTGATACATTTCAGCTCAGAATTTTACATTCTCATTACATGAACTACAAGATGTTTATCATTGATTTATGAGGGGTTTTAAAATTAATTATTTAGATCCTGATGAAACTCTTTGATGTAAGAGATGTACATACACTGAATGAGACAAAATAACTGAAACTGAAATGTACACACAAGCCATTGGTTCTTAAAGGAATAGTTCATACTCAAATGTAAATTGTCATCATTTACCCACCGTTCCAAACTTATCTTGTAAAAAAAAAAGAAGTGTGCTTTGTTGTAATGAATGTGCTCTTGTAGTGTCCTTAAATCTAAATCTAAAAAGTATATTTTTAAATTCTGTACAAGCATTTAATATAATATCAATAACATAAAAGGCCACTAAATTGTACTTAAAGAGAGCATTTCTTTAACACTTAGGTGTGATTTTAAAAAGCGCACTGTATAATGTCAAATTATATTTTTTTTTTTACTTTAAAGTACATTTTAAACCATCATTTACAGTTTTTTTGGATTGCTTAAGCACGATTTTCAAAACAGGGCCCGTGTTTTCAAAACACTACACACAATTAGCACAATCACACACCCAATCAGCAAAACACTACAGATCCTTTGCATAATTAAACACTCTTGGAAAAAGTATAAACTTCTGTTTAAAAACCACACTTTGTTACCATATGAAACACACACGTTTCACATTACTATACTCTGTTTGCACGAGTTACACTCTGCTGTGATAAACCTAAAACACTTTTAGCACTTCTACTTCCCTATGATTAGAGTAGTCTACCATCAACAAAGTACAAATATAATGTAAATTCACCAAACAAAACACAAGACTAATGTTGCAGACTGAAGAAACTCATTTATTTCTCAACACGCCCAAAATGTTGACATGGAGATTCATAAAATGTCACTTTACATATTGTACTGCAAGTTTACTGTAAAAAAAAAACAAAAAAAAAAACTAGACATTGTCTCTTCGCCTAGCTGGATCTGGCCAGAGAATTTCATCAACGCAGGCAATGTTGTCATTAGCAAGACACCTTGGAATGAAACGTCTTGAAATGGCGAATCCATCCTTGCATTGCTGCTACCTCCATCTGGTCACAGGCCTCCTCCATGGCTTGGATGAGGGGTACCTCCGCCTGGAGACGGAGATCATATACCTTCCACCGCCATGCCCAAAAAAACTCTTCTATAGGGTCGAGGAATGGAGAGTATGGTGGAAGATATAGGACGGTGAAATGTGGAGGTTGCTGAAACCAGTTCTGAACCAGAGCAGAGCGGTGGAAAGACACATTGTCCCAGACAACAATGTATTGCATATGATCGATTGGATTTGCTGCGGTTATGTTGTGCAATTGGTCCAAGAATGTAAGTATGAGTGCTGTGTTGTAAGGGCCCATGGTGGTGGAGGACCCCATTCTGTGTAACGCCTGCACAGAGTGTTATATTACCCCCTCGTTGCCCTGGGACGTTGACTATAGCCCTGTGGCCAATGATGTTTCTTCCCCTCCTTCGTGTTCTTGCCAGGTGGAACCCAGCCTCATCTACGTAAATGAAATCATGCTGGATCTCCTCTCCATCCATTCGTAAAACTCTCTAAAGAACAGGGTCAGGCAAAATTGTGTAGTTCAATGTAGATCTAGTATACATATTACAGTACAGTACTGTAAAAGATATGAGACAGTATGTAAGATCACACAGCTAAAGTGAGTACATACCTCTGCATAATCATGCCGCAGTCATTTCACCCTTTCAGAATTGCGCTCAAAGGGCACTCGATAAATTTGGTTCATCTGAATATGTTTTTTTTTTTGGATGCGTGCTAGTGTTGATGTTGAGACTTGATGGATATTGTTGAAACTGACGTGGTTATTGACAATGTTAGCTTGGAGCTGATTGAGTGTTATAGCATTGTTGGCCAAAACCATGTTTACTATCTCCCTCTCTTACTGTTCTGTGAACATAGGAGGCCTTCCCCCTTGCCGTTCCTGACCCTCAATACTATGTAGAAAAAAAAAAAAACAGTATACAATAGTACAGTTATTTCACAGGAAAAGGTAACAGAAATGCTGATAGTGCATAGAATACAGTACTGTAAGCAGTTACTGAAACCGTGCAGATGTTTTTGAAATGATGATATTTTTACAATACCTATTTTCCAGTCGAAATGTTCTTATCACACTTGCCACTGTGTATCGGCTTAGATTTGTCTGTACTCATAGTTCAGCCTCCCTCAGCATCAGGCCGTGGTTGACAACCAGTGTTGTGCGGATCTCATCGTCAGATTCTGTCCTCTTTGAGCACCTTCTTGTCTTCCTCCTCCTCTTCCTCCTCCAGCATGACCTCCATCTCTTCCTCTGTTGATTCTTCCTCTGTTGATTCCTCTTCCTCCCCTTCTTCCTTGTCCTCCTCCACGTTCTTCTCCTCGTCTTACTCTTTCTCTGACTCTTTCCATTGTGCTTGAAGACAGATGAACTCACCTGCTGCTTTTTATAGTGCTTATACAGCTGATTGGTGTGTCTACAACTAAGCAAACAATTGTTTCCACACCTGATGACTGTGTTGAACCAATTGGTTGGACGGTGCGGTAATTTGACAGTCAGTGCTTTGGTATTGCAAGGAAGTGACTTCATGATAGATTTTTGTGTGTAATGTATGTTAAGTGTGTTTAGTGTTTTGCAAATCACTGTGTGTAGAGTTTTGCAACAAGTGTGAGGTTGAAAATGTGCTTATAGTTGTGCAAATATGGGCTGATGTTTTGCTTCTTGAGTGTAAGGTTTTGCTAATAGTGTACTACTTTTAATTTTAGTGTGTAAGCAATCCAAAAAAAACTGTAAATATGTTGTAATTTAAATAAGTACACATATTTTGATGTATTGACTAACATACTAAAGCAAATGTAAAGTGCTTTATTACTTTAACTGTACCGTTATTTGATACATTGCATAAATTGAAAATATAATCTGTTATGTACTGAATTGTTACTGCATCCTTACAAAAATGCAGTTACAAATATATTTAAATTCATTAATATTCAAGTTTATTTTAGTTTACCATAAATGCTTGTCAGTATAAGCTGCTTTGATGAACTATATTGTATAAAGTGCTATAGAAGTAAAGGTGACTTGACCTTTGAGAATTGCCTCTGTGGTTCCTTTTAACTTAGTGCTGCGTCAAGACATTGATACTATAGGAACAACGCTCATATGTGTGCCAGGGCCTGAAGTACATATGGGAAACATGGCAATTGTTCTGGCCATCAGAATGGTGACATAACCTAACTGAATCACCATGACCATAAATAAAATCCAGAAATGTATGTCACCAGATTCTTTGTCTTCAGGAAGCTGTTTGTTTGCATGTGTGTGCACAGTCTCGCATTGAGACCTGAGTCCCGGGATGATGACTCATCATTTTCGGACATCATTGGATAGAGAAATTAATTTACACGCTTCCTTACAAACGGGCGCATAGTCACTCGAAAAACTTGATGACTCGATAGATTAACTAATCAATTATTTTTTGACCCGGTTATAATTAAAGCTCAGAGAAGATTCAATGCATAGTTGCAGAGAGACTTGACTTTGAGATGCAGAATACTGCTCGCTAAGGCACTCTCTCTATATGTAGACAACAACATCTGTAAATCAGTTGATAAGATCATGTTTAATTTTGTTTGGAAAAACAAAGACGATATTAATGAACACACATGAGTATGGTGGGTTGAATTTCCTTGATTTCTCTTCTTGGAACAACACTTTCAAAATTAATTGGTTTAGACAGTTTTTGTGTAATCCAAACTCAATCTGGAATTTTATCCTCAATTATTACTTTTCTTAATTAGGTGGTTTCCCTTTCCTATGGATCTGTAATTATAATATTGCTAGAATCCCTTACAATTTCTAAAATCTAAATTTCATAAACAGGCACTACTTGCATGGTCATTAATTTTTAAGCACAATTTCCCCCCTCACCAGTAATTCATTTGAAACAATCAAGACATTTTATATAAGAGAAAATCTTTGTTTTTTTAATAACTGGTTTGAGATAAAAAAATTGATTGTTTCCAGTTAACTCATAAAATCTTATTTTAAGTTATGAAGAATTATTATGTAAATGTAATTTTCCAGTAACTCCCAAAGAAATCTCCATTGTAATGGACACTATTCCTAAAGAAGCTGTCCGTTAGATCATACAGCACTTTATCTATTTATTAAGACCCATTGGAAATCTCGGTAGGAAAATGTTAATTTTGTCACATCCTTCATCACGTAACTATAAGATTAGATTTCTTTTTCAAAAGGAACTTGTAACAACTCCATATGTGTTATATTTTTGGAGGAATGTGGTTGATCATATTGATTGGGAAAAAGTATGGACTCTTGTCTTCAAAATTCATAATAACTAACAAGGTTAGAGAAGTCTCATTCAAATTGTTACACAGATTTTACCCAGCTAAAGTGTTTTTGAAAAGGTTTAAATCAGACAGATACAAGATGTTCTTTTTGTGGTGACCCTAATGAAACTGTTATACATATCGTTTGGGATTGTCCTCACACACAGCTATTTGGGATTTAATTCTCTAATGTTATCCATCACAGTGTGCTCCAGCGTTTCTCTCTGCTTTTTAAGGATACTGTTTGGTTTCTTTAATATTCAAAAAGACAAAATTAATGAATATTCTATTATATGTTGTTTTTAAAAAAGAGGTTCAACAGTATAACCAAACTATTTCATCTTGCAAAAATCTTAAGCTGTTAAAACAGTTAATTTATTAAATCTTTTTAATTTATTTGTTGTAAACATATGTTTACATATGTCTCTAAATGGTGCTTTGCATGTAATGCCACTTCTTTGTATGTAATACTGAAATTCTCTATACTTTTATCTTTGGTACCTTGGCATTAAAAAAAATAATTAATTAATAATAAATAAAAAAAACTAATCAATTCTCTTTCCAACTCAGACTGCATTAGAAATGCTTATGGGTCTGTCACATAATCAATAAATGACTCTAAAAACCCGAAGACTCAAGAGATGAACTGATCAATTCTCTTTGCATTCTCTAAGTGCATTGACTTAAACAGGTGAACTACCAGACTAATTCCAGTTCATAACCTATAGAATTTTGCGCATGCGCAACTGAATGAATCACTCCCCGAGACGACTCGTTCTTCCCAAGTCACATTAAAAATTTGTTCAAAATGAACAAATTGTTCAAGAACGACCCATCTCTAGCAAGCAGTGTGTTTTGCCATACTCTTGCTGTCTGTGGGTCATCTGCTTGGGAGCAGAGAATGCTAGATCGGATTGTGAACATTTCACTTTGAGGAAGATCCACTCATGCCTGGCTCTTTTCATGAGCATTGGGAATCAGCCGTCTGCACCCCGTGGTTGGGGTCCAAAGTCTGCCATGGCAGTGTTCCAACTCAGGTCGTGGGGGTCCCAGATGGAGATCTGTTATTCTTCTCGAATTCAGGTGTTGAGGTCTTGGGGCAGCCGATACTCGTTTTCACAGTTGATAGGATGCTTGCTAGCTATCTCTTCCCAGCTTCAGCATCATCATTTAAAAACATGTACCAGGCTGTTAAAGAACTGGACTCTGGCAAGGGTCTTCATCCTGAGTCAGTCAAGGAGCTCCCCAGGGCCACAGAATTAGTCCTCTGTGCCACCAAGCAGATGGCCCATTGCTGCGTAATGACTGTGTTCGTTGCCATGGAGATGCATCTGTGGCTCAAATTGTCTGGCATCAGCGAGAAAGAGAAAAGCTTCCTTCTGGACACTCCAGTTTTACCATCTGGCCTGATAATCAATGCAGTTAATACTGTCATCAACAGGTTTCAGGCGGCCAAGAAGCAATAGGTGGCATTCAGACAAATTTCTCCCTCACCCGAGCCAGAAGCCATAAGCTTCCACAAGCCGTCCCCAGCCAGGCCCTTGCTCCTCTTTAACAAACAAGGGAGGCACATTGGGCCAGTGTGGCTGCCCAAGATCCCCCCCAGCAAGATTGGGGGCGCTGCACAGAGCCTTCCAAAGCAAAGGCTGTGTTAAGGAGAGTCATCATCCCGGGACTCAGGTCTCCATTACAGTGAGTCTAATCTCCCCCTAGGACCCTTGGGGACTTTTCCATTCACCCTGCCACCTCTGGTGTTTCAAGAGGAAGCAGTCTTTGGTGGTGTTTCCCCTCTATCTCTGCTCAACAAAGCTCACAGAGAGTAGCATCCACCTGCTATTCAATAAATATTAAATCATATAAAGATGTATGGGGGGCAAATATGAGTATTCCTCGCCAGTATGCCATTTCAAGTTCCAAAAAAAATGACCCCCCTGTTACAAGCTGAGTCAGGTTTTTACAGCTATTATGGTCTGCAAGAGAGAAGTGGGGGTTACATCCAATTTTAGACCTGCGGGCTCTGAACCATACTCTGCAGACTTACAGGTTCAAGATGCTAAGGCCAAAAAAAAAAGATTGCGTCACAGATTAAATCTGATGATTGTTTTTTCAAGATAGACTTATAGGGGACATTGGATGAAATTTTCTATTTTATTTTTCTAAAATATTTTATAGACATTTCATGAAAACCCTAAAGAGTCGTACCAACTTGTAAAAATGGGCATTCGATATCCACGTCATAAAAGGTTTGGTAACAAGATGTCATTCTTGTTCACTTGAGACATCTTGGTTTGAGGCTGAATATCAAGAAGAGCATCCTCTTCCTGAGTCAGAGGACAATTTCTAGCGGTGGTCTGGGTCTTGTCATGCAGGTACAATTTCTCCCTTCTCAAATTAAGTCCATACTTGCTTCCTTTAAAGATTTCATGCTTGGTCAAGAAATTTCTGTCCTCCAATACCAGAAATAATTTGGTCTTATGGCAGCCATCACCAACATGATATATTCGGGGCTTCTGCACATGAGACCATTTTAGTTGTGGTTCAAAAGCAGAGGACAAGTGTTATGGAATGATTTTTTTTTTTCGGGAGGTCATGGCAGTAGAGGCTCAGCAACTACAACAACATGTCTATAATCCCTCCCAATTTAAGCGGTACTAAACTGCAGTGGAAATGAAAATTGAGCCGAGTCATACCATGCAGTGGAAAAGTGTCATTACATGCAGAGGCTTTCCTTCCCTTTCTACGTGAAGGAACCCAGGTTTCTGACCTTGGGTCCCGCAATGTGCACAGGGTGCTACAAGTCAGTGGCTATAGATGCCTCCCTTACGAGTTGGGAAGCAATCCTGGATCCTAGTCCAGCCTAGGGTTCGTGGAAGGCTGACATCTCTTTTGGCACATAAACTGCCTGGACTTCTGTATTTCTGGCTTTCAGGTATTTTTTTTTTCATGGACCTGAGAGGCTACCATATGTTGTTGCGGATGGACAAAACAACAGTAGTCTCATATATAAATCACCAGGGAGGTCTGCATTCATGCCTCCTGTTCAAGTTGGTGCAGCAGATCCTGCTATAGGCTCAAGTCAAACTGCTCTCCCTGAGACATTTAAATATGGGAGCAGACAGGGAGTGAAGCCTCCCTGAAATAGACTCCACTCCGAGGTTAATTTGGCAGATGTATGGCAGAATGGAAATGGACCTGTTTGATCTGAGATGACGACCCGCTGTTTCCATTGCTCTGCTATTCTAGCCAGAGTTCGTCAGGACAGAGTTAACTTATTTCTAGTGGCTCCATTCTGGGAGGCCAAAGTGTGGTTCTTGGACCTAATATCTCCCCCAGAAGGCTCTCCTTGTGGGATGTTGATCAGGTGGGACCTTCTCTCCCAGGCAAAATTGTTCACTCTCGGCTCAAGCTATTGAAGTTATGGGTCTGGCCCTGTGGGGTACCAGCTCATAGTTTCCATTCTTCCATCTGAGGTTGTTGAGACATTCTGAACACTAGAGCACTTCTATAGTCCTGGAAGGATTATCGAGGGGTCCGTTTGAGCTTTTGCAAGCAGCCTTTAAAAAGTTTCTGACCCTCTGATAGCTCTGTTAATTGACATTTAAGAGAGTAGGATATTTGCAGGCCTTGTCAGCTGCACCCTACTTCCTAGACTTTGCCCATGGACTTGTCACAATGATACTGAACCATGGCTGGGTTACATCCCAAAGACAGCATTTTCAACAATTAATCTGGTCGTCCTTCAAGCCTTCTCTCTTCTGCTGTTTGACTTGCTGGAGCTAGAGAGGCTTAATCTCTTATGTCCAGTCAGGTCCTTTAGGATTTATTTTGATGTTCAAGCCTAAGACATATATCTTATCAGTTATTGGTTTGCTTTGGAGGTCAGGACAGGGGATCCCCTATCTGCAAGCAATACTTATCCCACTACAATGTAAATGTGATTTCCTTCGCATATAAGGTTCGCAGCATGGCTTCGCCTCTAGGTATCTGAGCCCACTCTACCAGGAGTGTGGCTTTCTCTAAGGTCTGTGCTAAGTGTGCACCAGTGATACGCAGGTCAATGTATAAACAACCCGCACCCGACCGATGTTTCCAACTAACCTGCCTGCAACTCGGACCGCAAAAAAATTAAATAAAATATTGTACCCGACCCGCTTCCTGACCCGCATATGTTCGTAAAGTAGTAAATGCGTCGCCCCTTTATATTAATTTAATTACTGAAATAGACTATGGCCTTTAATAAGCGTTATGACCGCACACATAAGGCTTGCCACAAAGAACTGGTTTAAGTAATGATTATGAATGTGTTTAAATTAGCAAGGACTCATTTAATTGTTTAGTAATAAACTGGTGTTTTCTGTATCGCTGCAAAGATGAAGTTGACGATGCGGACTCGCCATGAACGCATGAGAGAAATGCACATTTCATATGGATTACATAATCAGAGAGTAGCCTATTTATTTTGGTTTGAATATGTTCGTTTAAAAGTAGACATTTGAAGCTATCTGTAATATACTGCCTACATTTCTTTTTAAACCCACCGACGAAATAATTAAGACACTACCTGTCCCAAAATATCACCCAAAGTTTCTACAGCTTATTCTTAGCTATTTCAGAATCTGGAAAAATGACTGGGGCAAACTTACTGCAGTCAGAGCGTATCTGCAGTTGTGATGTACGTATAAATTGCTCGTCACTTCTGCTGCCCAAACTTTGTCAGACTGTGGGTCATTTGGTGTATTGTAAAACCATTGCACTGATTTGCATGTTTCTTGATGATGTGCTTTTTTCTGTGGTACTCACATGCACCATGACGCTCACGTCGTATTCTCCACCATGTCCCATGGAAAAACTGCTTTTGCATAAATTGCAAAAAGCTCTCTCTGCTTTGCCATCTACAGGTCTTAACCAAGAGAAGGTAGCGGTCCATTCGCTATTAAAACTGCATATTCTCTTTTTCATGGCCACACTGGCCATGGCTGCTTAACCTGACCGAACAGCGAGCGTGCTCTCCAATTTGAGATTCTTGAGGAGGCGTTCGTGCACCAGTCAACAGTTTGATTGACGTACGACTCAGCCTATCGACTTACGATTTTATTGCTCTCCTCTGAACTATTGGACCTAGTTAACAGTACGCCTATGGACGTATTCGTGTATTTATTAGGGTCGAATGAAAAAGCAGGACAGATGCTCAGTTTGCGTGAGGAGGGACAAAGGGTAAAATTTCTGTACTGTACAATGTAAAGCAGGACAGGTGGTCTCTCTATTCATGCCAGTTATTCAGCCAATAAAGTGTAGGCCTATGTATTTCAAAATTGTGTCTAGTACTATATAAATTACATTTTTATTTCAAATGACCAGACCGACCGCGACCGAATATCATTAAAAAAGTTTTGCATGACTCGTAACCGCGGGTGACCGCAGGCACCCACTCATTTCGGATTAACCCGTGCATCACTGGTGTGCACCACCACATTCAAATTGTGGGAATTTATTGTATATTTGTTTGCGTCGTGACAGGCCTGTCCTTTCCACACCTATTTATGTATGTAATTAATAAATCGGTTTGATCCCAGGTTTGATCCCTTTGGGTTAATTCATTATTCAGGCCAAGGGGGTTGTGCTTTTCACAAACGTTCTTGTTAGACATTCCTTCAGTATGTCGATGTTGGTATTAACATTCCCATTGAATCAATGTAATGATGCAGCATTGAGTTTCATTTGAAAGGGAAACATCTTCCTTCAGACAGTTAAGAATCTGGTGACACACATTTCAGGTCTAATTTATGGTCTAATACGTTATGTAACCTATTTGTTACTTGGTCCATGAAAAAACAATAATAAATGTCATGTAGCTTCTGCATGGGCTATGTAAACTTAGGAGCAAAACTATATCTGAATACTTTTCATCTCACGCTACTGTCTAATGTGCAAGAGGTTCAAGTATGCAGTTGTGTAACATTTGTTTCATCAGATAAAATCATTGGTGTGTTAAACTCACAGCTGCTGCTTACAGTCTGACTACACAACCAGCAGAAAGTGTGATGGACACTGCATACAGTATGTGCTCATTTATACAGACTTGCCATTCTTTCTTTTCTTTTTCTTTTTCTTTTTTAGGTGAATCTCCAAAAATAAATAAAGAAATAAGATTGAAATTGTATTTTGATATATCTTCATAAATTGGCAATACTTTTTTCCCCATTTCAATTAAGATAACTTGCAACTTGGTCCTAATTTTATGCAAAATATTTTCTTCTTCTTTTGATTATGTGATTCAATATAATATGTTTTTTTCTTTTTATAAGATTCACTAAAGGCAGAGAATATCCCGAATGTCAAATGGTTTTAAAATGTTGGATTTGTTTAAATGACCTTTTACATGGGAATCTAAAATGACAATGTGCTTTTATTATGTGAGTTGTGAATTTATCTTGTTAGATGACATTCACAACACAGACGCTTGAATAAGAGTGCATGTTTCTTTTTGTTTTTTGTTTTTTTTTGGTGTGTAACATGCAGGTGTTGTTGTGATCGTCAAGCTCTCCAGCAGTTGACATAAATGACACCTGTGACAATAGTTTTCTCCACACTTTTAAAGGCAAGCAAGATACATTCAGTACAGGGCTTGTTTTTTGTAGTTTTTTTGCTTTTTGATTCTTGTTGCATGACAGTAAATTTAAAAGATTCAGGCAAAATTACCATATGAGGGAGTGCACTAAATGTATATATACATTAGTTCAGGTTAACTAATGATAGTAAAGTCTTGCTAATGATTATGTTGATTAAAAAAGATCAATCATTCTGATGCTTTTCCAACTTGCCAACTCCGGTACAATACTTACATAAATCACTGAACATTATAAATACAAAGAGACATTAGTACCAACCAGAAGTGAACTTGGATTACCACTAAAGGGGCTTGTGTTAACCCATTAATAAGTGAGCCAGGACCAGCTTGATGCTAAAAAAAAAAAAAAAAAACTGATCTCAGATCTGTCAGTGCTTATAATTCTCTCCAACCCCTGCTCTGTTTAATAGAGTAAAGCTTAGCAGTCTTGGCATTTTGGGGGAAAGAAAAAGCATTCAGAAAATGTTCAACAGCATAAAATCTGATTCTAATTGTAATAAATAGAGTGAATCTTGCTAGCTCTGCTGACCTAGGTCTGGTTTCTCCAATGCAACTCATATTACACACATTGTAAAACTGATCTCAGTTTAATATAAAATGATTAATTCTGTCTGTGCCCATTTATTGTGCTGAACTAAATCTTTTTGTCTTCTTGTTTTTGACTTGGTTGAGTAGAGTTAAAAGAATAGTTCACCAAAATGAAAATTAGCTTGAAGATTACTAATTGGTTTATTGTCATCAGCTCAGTGATGATTTTGTGTTTGTTTCTTACAAACACACATCTTTCGTCTTCTCCAGATGTTCACTGATGGACCCGATTGCTGTGGATTATTGTGATGTTTTTATCAGCTGTTTGGACTCTCATTCTGACGGCACCCATTCACTGCAGAGCATCCATTGATGAGCAAGTGATGTTAAATGTGATGTAAATTACTCCAAATCTGTTCTGATGAAGAAACAAACATCATAGAAAACTTGAGGGCGAGTGCCTTTTCAGCTAATTTTCAGTTTTGGGTGATCTATTCCTTTAAGCTGGATCAATAGCATGCTGTCATTTACTGCAGAAAATTTGATTTAGTTTGTAAAAAAAAAAAAAAAAAAAAAAAAAAAAAAACATTTTACAGTAATGCACTTGCAATAGTAGAAGTCTATGGGGCTTCGCTTTTCATTGTCACTGACGCAGCTTGTATTTGTCAAACACGCAAGCAATACTAGCACAGTTCTCTGGTCATGTTAACCTATGACCTTCAGGACTATTTGTGAACTATGATCTTTAAATTATGACTCTTTCCACTTAGTGCAAAGGATGCTGACCTCTGAAGCCAAGCCCCACACGAATGATGATGCCTTGCAAAAGTATTCAGACCAGCATCCACTTCGTAAACTACTAATCCTGCGTATAAAGAAGTCAAATATCCTATCTTGAGGATAATAATAATTTTCAAACACCTGCCAATATTCAAGCAAGCTGTCTGTGTTGTATCAGGCCCAGACAGACTTCTCAAACAGACTGCACTTCCTTTTGGTTCTTTCATTTTTCCCAAACGCACTAATTCAATACAGGATATATATAGATTTAAGATTAAGAAAATAATCTTATATTACATTAAGAAAGTATTCTTAGAATAAATTATACACAAATAAAATAAAAAAGTACCCTACTTATAACTGTCACAAACGAGACAGGAGGCAGACAGGATGGACCGTATGTGAGTTTTATTAGCAGAATGCTCCGAACCAGACGGGAATATCAGAGTGAGAGCGAGTATGGACCAATATCAATACAACGGAACGATCTCTGATCACAGTAAGTGGAAGTGGAATCACCGAGGGAGGACTGAAGGCAGAAGAAGATTGGCCGATCTTTGAGGGTTCTCAGAAGATTCGCGGATTCTCAGGTGAGTGTTGAGATAGAGTCTGTAAGCCATGTAATGACGAGATCAGACGGAGACTGAAGGTTGAGAGTGGGTATATAAGGGTGAGCAGTGATGAAGGATAGCAGGTGACGGTGATGAGGATGAAGAGATGCAGGTGATGACAATTAATATTCAGGGGATGACGAGCGAGTGGGTGGAGGGAGTGATGATGATGGTGGTGGTGGAATCCTGACAGTACCCCCTCCTCCCGAGGCGGCTCTTGACGCTTGAGAAGAGGGGCATTGGCGACGGCGAGGCCTACCACGACCTCTGGGGGCAGGACGATCAGGATGGTCTGCATGAAACTGGGTGAGGAGGGTTGGGTCCAGAATGTCTTCGCGGGGTACCCATGAGCGTTCCTCGGGGCCATAATCCTCCCAGTCGACTAGATATTCCAGCCGGGGGCCTCGTCGCCGCGAATCCATGATGTTGCGGACACGGTAGATAGGCTCCTCTTCTACTGGAACGGGAGGAGGAGGTAAGTCCCTAGGTCCTGGATCTGAGGGAGGAGAAGTGACAGGATCAATGAAGGGTTTTAACAAGGAGACGTGAAATGAGGGTGAAAACTTGTAATGAGGTGGGAGGTTGAGCCTGTAAGTGACTTCATTCAGCTGCCTCTGCACGGTAAATGGTCCGATGTATCGGGGACTCAGCTTACGGCAGGGCAGGCGAAGGCGGATGTCTCGGGTTGAAAGCCACACCTTCTGACCCGGTTGGTACTGGGGAGGGTCTGTCCGTCGACGATCGGCTTGGGTCTTGTGCCTTCGCACTGCCTGTTGGAGGTGAACGTGAGCTGAGTCCCATACCCTCTCGCTCTGATGGAACCAATAGTCAACGGCTGGGACCTCCGAGGGCTCCCCAGACCAAGGGAATAGAGGAGGTTGAAAACCCAGGATACATTGAAAGGGAGTGAGCCCGGTGGTGGATTGCCTGAGAGAATTCTGGGCGTATTCAGCCCAGGGGAGGTAGCGGCTCCAGCTGTCCTGGTACTGGTGGCAATATGACCTGAGGTACCGTCCTATCTCCTGGATCTTCCGCTCAGTCTGGCCGTTCGTCTGAGGGTGGTATCCTGAGGATAGACTAACAGTTACCCCAAGTAGTCGGAAGAAGGCTTGCCATACCCGAGATATGAACTGCGGACCTCTATCCGATACTATATCTTCGGGAATTCCAAAATTTCTGAAAACATGGTGGAACAAAGCCTCCGCGGTCTCAAAGGCGGTAGGGAGTCCAGGTAAGGGGATCAGCTTGCAAGCCTTCGAGAACCGATCCACTGCTACTAGAATACAGGTGAAGTTGTTAGATTTAGGAAGGTCAGTCATGAAGTCTACACCTAGATGAGACCATGGACGACGGGGTATAGGAAGAGGTACGAGTTTACCCTCCGGGAGTTTTCTGGGAGTATTAGAGATGGCGCAGACTGAGCACCCTTGGACAAACCGGGAGACATCTTGGGAGATAGATGGCCACCAGTACCGTTGACTGAGGAGCGAGAGGGTACGCCTGCTACCTGGATGACCAGAGCCCGGAGCTGTATGAGCAGAGTCCAGAAGGGCGGTGCGGAATTGTTGAGGTACAAAGGTGAGCCCCTCTGGACCTCCCGGCGGAGCGGGATGGAGACGGTTTTCCTGGGATATCTGATCGTCTATGTCCCAGAGGATTGGACAGGCGAACACGGCTGGAGGGAGAATGGGTTCAGGGCGGTACTCCTCAGACGAGGAATGATGGAGGCGAGAGAGAGCGTCAGCTTTTCCATTCTTACAGCCGGGTCGGTAGGTAACAACGAAATCAAAACGGGTGAAGAAGAGAGCCCAGCGGGCCTGACGAGGATTGAGCCGCTTGGCTTCTTTGAGGTATTCCAGATTACGATGATCGGTGATTACTTGAAATTGGTGATTGGCTCCCTCCAGCCAATGCCTCCACTCTTCCAAGGCAAGCTTGATTGCAAGCAGTTCCCGATTTCCGATGTCATAGTTTCGCTCCGCCGGGGACAGCTTCTTGGAGAAGAAGGCACATGGATGGAGTCTGGAAGGTTCACCCTGCCGCTGGGAGAGGACTGCTCCTACTCCAGTAGAAGACGCATCAACCTCGACGACAAATGGCAGATCTGGATCAGGATGGGCGAGGACGGGAGCGGTTGAAAAGGCGTCTTTTAATTGTTGGAAGGCTTGGATGGCTTCGGGGGAGAAGGATAGAGACTTGGTCTGGCCCTTCAAAGAGGAGGTCAGAGGAGCACTGATAATGCTGTAGTTATGGATGAATCTCCTGTAAAAGTTGGCAAATCCGAGGAATCTTTGAAGCTCTTTCACTGTAGTGGGCTGCGGCCAGTTCCGGATGGTATCCACCTTCCTCTGGTCCATTTGCACACCATGCTGATTTATGATATAGCCCAAAAACTGTACCGACGTGGTGTGAAATTCACATTTCTCCAATTTCAGGAATAAGTGATGGGCTCTCAATTTCTGCAGGACCAGAGTGACATGGCGTCTGTGTTCAGGAAGTGATGATGAATAGATGAGGATATCATCCAAGTAGACTACAACAAATCTATTGAGGTACTCTCGGAACACTTCATTCATATAATTCTGAAAGACTGCAGGGGCGTTGGATAGGCCGAACGGCATTACCCTGTACTCATAGTGGCCGGAAGGGGTGACGAAAGCAGTCTTCCACTCGTCACCCCGACGGATACGGATCAAGTTGTATGCACTGCGCAGATCCAACTTGGAGAATATACGGGCCCCACGTAGTTGTTCCAGGGCTGCTGGGACCAGAGGAAGGGGGTAGCGAAATTTGACCGTTTGGGAGTTGAGATGGCGGTAATCAATACACGGTCGCAAGCCTCCATCCTTCTTAGCCACGAAAAAGAAGCTGGAAGCGGCAGGTGAAACCGATGGTCGGATGAACTGCTGCTGAAGGGCTTCTTTCACATACTCCTCCATGGCCTTCTGTTCCGGGATGGAGAGAGGGTAGATACGGCCTTTAGGTAGAGTGGCTCCAGGTAGCAGGTCGATGGCGCAGTCCCATGGCCGATGGGGTGGTAACTTGGTCGCCAACTGCTTGCTGAACACATCCTGGAACCCCCTGTACTCAGCAGGAATCTCCACTTGATGCTGGACTTCTGGACTCTCAACTGAAGTCGAACAGACTGGGAGTTTGGGTTTGAGCACGGAGGACGAAGAAGAGGGAGAAGATAGGGCTTTCTTCTTGACTGGAGCTAGACAGGTATGTGTACAGTTTTCTCCCCAACGAAGAACCTCCCCGGATTTCCAGTCAATGGTGGGCTGATGTTGGATCAACCAGGGGCGTCCCAGGATGAGCTCAGCAGTAGACTCCTCCAGCACCAGGAATGAGATCTCTTCTGTGTGTAAACAGCCAATGCGGAGCGTTAATGTGGGAGAGACATGACTGATTCGACCTCGACCCAGCGGCTTTCCTTGGATGGTTTGAACTCTGAGCTCTTGAAGGCTGCGGTGCTTGCGGACGTTCAGTTTTTGGAGGAGCTGGGTTGAAATGAAGTTCCCCGCTGAACCGGAGTCGAGAAGGGCTTGCGCGGAGACACAGACATGCGGGGTTAGTAGATGAACCATGGTACGATTTAAAGATTCCACTTTAGGAGGGATCTGAATGGAGCTTACCGCAGAACGTTGAGGTCGAACAGGACAGGAGCAGATGAGGTGATTGTCGCTCCCGCAGTACAGACAGAGGTGAAGCTGGATACGACGCTGGCGCTCAGAAGGAGTGAGATGGGTGGAGTCCACTTGCATGGGCTCAGGTGCTGGAGGAGAAGCAATGGGAATCGAGGACGGAGGACTGACAGCGGTAGACGGATTGTCACAGGCAGATAATCGTTGTGAAACTCGAATGGTCTTCTGAATGAGGTTCTCAATTCCCATGGAGTCATCATATACAACCAATAGCTGACGGATGTTCGGATTCAGGCCGTGGCGGAAAGCGGTAATCAGGGCCGACTCGTTCCAGCCACAGGATGCCGCCAGGGTGCGAAACTGGAGGGCATACGTACTGACCGAGGAGTTTCCTTGACGGAGATTGTAAAGCTGATCGTGAACTGAGAGATCTGAAACAGCCTGGCCAAAGACTTCCCTAAAATGAGACATGAAACCTGACAGGGACTTTAACACTGGGGAGTCTGAATTCCAAAGAGATTGTGCCCACTGGAGAGCTCTGCCAGAGAGTAGAGAAATAATAAAGGCCACCCGGGCGGAATCATCGGTAAACTGATGCGCTTGCATTTGGAAATATAGTGAAACCTGAAGCAAAAAACCGCTGCAATCCTCCTCCTCACCACTGAACGGCGCTGGTCGGGCCATGGGACTCGCAGAGGCAGCCGGCGAAGTAGCGGGTGTTTGCGGAAGTTGATGTTGGCGTGCAGAGTGAAGGATTGCTTCAGGGATGGCGGAAGGGTTGTCCGGTAAAGAAGAGAAGATTGACTGGCGCACTGCTCGCACTAGTTCGGCAAACGGGTCTTGAGATGGATTTCCCCCAGGCTCCGTAGGATTCTGCATCTTTGGTCTGATCTTCTGTCACAAACGAGACAGGAGGCAGACAGGATGGACCGTATGTGAGTTTTATTAGCAGAATGCTCCGAACCAGACGGGAATATCAGAGTGAGAGCGAGTATGGACCAATATCAATACAACGGAACGATCTCTGATCACAGTAAGTGGAAGTGGAATCACCGAGGGAGGACTGAAGGCAGAAGAAGATTGGCCGATCTTTGAGGGTTCTCAGAAGATTCGCGGATTCTCAGGTGAGTGTTGAGATAGAGTCTGTAAGCCATGTAATGACGAGATCAGACGGAGACTGAAGGTTGAGAGTGGGTATATAAGGGTGAGCAGTGATGAAGGATAGCAGGTGACGGTGATGAGGATGAAGAGATGCAGGTGATGACAATTAATATTCAGGGGATGACGAGCGAGTGGGTGGAGGGAGTGATGATGATGGTGGTGGTGGAATCCTGACAATAACACAACTGTCGATGGAAGCTTATTTTTTCTATGGACATTTTGTTTCACAATTTAGCTTTTTTCTCTTTGTTTAAATTCTGAGAACAAAAAAGTCCAAATTTCAAGTTACAAACACTAAATTGCAAGAAGAAATGTCTGAATAGTGCATGAAATGGAAGGCTCTACAAAATGTGAAATTTGGGAATAAATGCATGATATAGATCTTGTTATAGATCATTTCATTTGGCATATTTTTTTTCTATCTGTTTATTTATTTTGACCTGGTAAGGTTTAATCAGAAGATCATCTTCCAGTGAAAATGACGAATTCTCTCCAGTGATGCAAGCGGGACTACTCTGATCTTTTGTGCACTCAAGAATGGTTTACTGTAAATCATATTGTCCCCCAGCACAGCGCTTCAGATTTAACAGTGAAGATGTGGGAGGTCAGCAGCTTAACATTTCATATTTGACAGCCATTCTACAACAGAAATATTCATGATCAACAGCAATATAGAGCAATGCAAGCTACTCAACCTGTCAAATGTTGCTGATTTGAAAATATTTCATTTAGGACATTCATATAATTCATAATCAAATGTGACAAGACAATAAATATCTTGCATTTTTGACAAAATTAGGCATATGAATAAGATTAAATGTGTGCATTATTTAAAATAAAAATATTATTTGCTAACTAATTTGAGTAATGTTCTTCTTTCTTTTCCAAATACAGTTAAATCCTTCATGTTTACATATATATATATTATTTTATTTTATTTTAATAAAAAGACCTTTACCACTGCGGTCTTTCAAGACCACTACCACTGAGTTCAAGACATGGCTATGGTTTGGTTAATGATATTCTGGTTCTAAATGTGGCTATGAGATTAGATTTTCTTGCCCTTTTTTTGTAATTAAATCATTTGGAAACAAGCCTCATGATTTGAGGTGTCTTTCCAGTCTGTTGCACTGCATCAGTTTAAGTTTACTGAGAGTTCGGTGTCTGTCAGTAATAGTAATATTGACTAAAAGAGTTGTTTTTATATAAGTGAACTGGTGAGGGTCTGAATATATTGGCAAGGGACTGGATCCACACTCACACGCCTCTCCACTAACTGCACAGATTCTCTTAAAGGGACAGGTGCACTGTTGTAAACACGAGGAGAGATGGACCGAGGGAGATGGAGGAAGACTTGTGATGTGTCCAAACTGCTGTTTGCTGCATGTTGCTCCTGTAGGCAGTGAGCGTCCCAGCAAACGGGACGGGCAGCTTTTAGAAACATCTTCTGTGTCACTCGTGTGCAACGCCAGCAACGGAGAGTTTGATTCAAAAAGTGTGTCACCGCATGCACACACGATCTTGAACGCACGACCAGGCCCACGTGGAATCTGCGCAGGTTTCCGCAGAACGCTCATGATTCGGGAAGTCCTACACATCATTCATCCCACACATGTTCTTTTAATAAACATTTTGGCATATCTGATAATTCTTCCAGCTGGAAATAACAATGTAGCACTTTCCAATTTATCACATTTGATCCATTTCGCAGAATTCCACATTGGAATTTCCGTAGCGGATAAAGCTGCAGATTCCGTCTGGGCCGGCTAATAAACAAGCTTTTTGACACCTTCATCTTTCAATCGGCAGCACCTCCTCATGGAAGACTGAATCCTCAGTCTCTCCGAGTGAAGAAATGAACAGCCGTTTCACCGCTGTGATGTTGCAGGCAGCCGTGTCTGTGTTGAGTTAAGAGGTTATGTTCAGATATCTGAGCAGGGGACAGAGAGCAGTGTGGTGTGGGCTGGAAGCATGTTGCAGAAGGCATGCAGATTTTGTAATATACGGGAGGTCAGGAAAGCCGTCTTTTCCCCGTTGTGTTCTTTGTCTTTTCCGGCTGCACATGTTCATGTCATCTCTCTGGTTCCTCACGCACGTGACTCTTTCTTGGAGTGAGGCTTGTTGCCCAGGAGAGCATCCATCTCGCTCACTGTCTGAGGATTCATCTGAGACAGCACCTAGAGAGAAGATCAAACTCATCTTATTAGGACGTCTGTCTCGTCACAGGATGCCCCTTTTCATCAAATGGTTTCAGCAAGGATTTATTACACGGATCAAAAACGTCAAAGACTTTTAGAATGTTACTAAATATTTCCGTTTCAAATAAATTGTGTTCTATTGAACTTTGTTCATCAAACGCACACATCAATGAGTGTCTATGTGTTTGTGTGTGTCTGTGTGTATGGGTTTTTGTGTGTGTGTGTGTGTGTGTGTGTGTGCGTGTGTATGAGAGTGTGTATGTGTTTTTGTGTGTGTGTGTGTGTGTGCATGTGTGTCTGTGTTATTGTGTGTGTATGAGAGTGTGTATGTGTTTTTGTGTGTGTGTGTGTGTGTGTGTGTGTGTGTGTGCATGTGTGTCTGTGTTTTTGTGTGTGTATGAGAGCGTGTATGTGTTTTTGTGTGTGTGTGTATGAGAGTGTCTGTTTTTGAGTGTGTGTGTGTGTGTGTGTGTGTGTATGAGAGTGTCTGTTTTTGAGTGTGTGTGTGTGTGTGTATGTGTTTTTGTGTGTGTGTGTATGAGAGTGTCTGTTTTTGAGTGTGTGTGTGTGTGTATGAGAGTGTGTATGTGTTTGTGTGTGTGTGTGTGCATGTGTGTGTGTGTGTGTGTGTGTCTGTGTATCTGTGTGTGTGTCTGTGTGTCTGTGCGTGTATGAGAGTGTATGTTTTTGTGTGTGTGTGTGTGTGTGTGTGTGTGCATCTCATTCTTGTGTGTGTATGAGAGTGTGTATGTGTTTTTGTGAGTGTGTGTGTGTGTTACCCGCAGGGCTCCGAGGTTCTCAAGAAGCTGGTCTGTATTGGAGACACCAAGAAGTACAGAACTGACCCCTTCACTACGCAAGCACCACGCTGAAAGAGAGATTTCACAAAACATTACTGTACACAAACACTGACATCAATCTGTTCACTGACCATCTGATGCATAACACACACAAAGATCACAAGCAGACTCTCAGTCTGGCTAACGTCCAAGAGTTAGGGAGCACAATCAGTATAATGTAAGTGACCAGATCATATAATAAGAGTACAGAGACACTCACCGATGGCGAGCTGAGCCGCCGTGCAGCCCAGTCTGTCGGCCACCAGATGGAGCTCTTTGATTTTTGCCAGCTGTCTGCGTCCCTCTTCACTGAACACTCGCTCCTTCAGCCACTGATAGCCCTAATACACACACGGTCACTGGTTTAGACTTCAAACAGCACTGAGACCCTGAGCAGCGAGGAGAGACCATCTCCTGGTGTTTAAGACTCACTTTAATTGCGGCTCTGGAAAAGTCTGGAACCCCGTCACTGTATTTCCCAGTGATCAGCCCACACGCCAGAGGAGACCAGGTCATGGCTCCAACACCTGACGCAGCATGTGACAGACACAAAAACATCTGTCCTCAAACCAAACCCTCAAATCAATTACTATTTTTAAACCTAAGATGTTTGACATCAGTATGGTTCGAGGGTCAAGGTTAGATACAGTAAATATATCCTGCCGTTATATATATATATATAAAATCTAAAGTTATGTTTTCATCTAATTTCAGTTAGCATGCATTTAAGTGTCCAAAACATTGCATTTCAGTTCACGGTTTGAAGTGTGAAATTTGAAGGTGTGGTAAAGAGTGCTTGTTTCTGACTGAATATGATTCTGACCGATCTTGTGGTAGAGCTCTGGCAGCTGCACCTCCACTTTGTCCCTCTGGAAATAGTGATACTCGGCCTGCTCACACACCGGTGGGATTAGATTAAACTGCCTCGCTACAGAGTACGCCTCCTAAACACACAAACACACAGACCACAGGGGGTTAAAGTGTCCTTTCAGCGGCCCAGATCTCATAAACCAGCGTAAACAGCAGTTCTGGAGAGTGACTAATAGCAGCAACACAATCAATTCATCAGCTCATTGCAATTCTGAGAAATAGTTGAAATATCAACTCATAGATATCAGTCGCAATTGTGAATAAAAAAGCTGAAATTTGAGATAAAAAGTTGCAATAACTTTTTTTATTTCATGGTAGGAAAAAAAAACGGAATTGCGAGATGTAAACTCAGAACTTTTTTTTTTTTTTTAAAAGCTAAGCCTATATTATTATATAATGTATCCAATGAGAAAAAATAAATAAATGAAAAAAACAGCAAAAGTCAGAATAACAAGATACAAATTCTCACAATTCTTAGTTATTATTATTATTATTATTATTATTATTATTATTATTTATTTATTTATTTATTTATTTGCAGAAATGGGCTGCCATAATAACAAAACATGCTCTTCTACATTTTATTTAATTAATTGATTTATAAAAAAACATATTTTTTTTTTTGCATGTAGCATTAGGAAAATTTAAATTGACCAAGTAAATAATTTACAGGTAAGTAGAAATAAATATCTAGCATGATATTGCGGGGTAGTAAATTTAATAGCTTGTAGTGTAACGAGCTTCCTTCCCAAAGCAGTTACTTGACTATATTTTTACTTCTTTAAATTGCTAGTTGAGTAGTTTGTAAAACTTGTGCTTGATTACATGCATCATATTATGAGAAATGCACTCTCAGAAAAAAAAAAAGATGCAAAAGACCTTTTCAAGTCCATAGTGGCACCTTAAAGTGACAGCTTTTGTCCTTTTTTCTGAGAGCGCAGCTGCTGTGACACAGGAATGCATTATGGTATAGATGTGGTGTATTGAGAGAAGAGAGAGCGTACCATGATCTCCATGGAGCTCCAGCGGGACGTGCCCCAGTACATGGCCATCCCCTGGTTTATAACAAATGTCATCGCACGTACTACCTCTGCAAACACACACACACAACAGCGCTTGAGAGAAAGATGCATTCGTCACGCCGGCCATGAAAGATGCATGAGAAATGACAGACCTTCCATAGGGCTGTTCACATCGTTCCTGTTGGCGAAGACTATATCCACGTACTCCAGCTGTAGTCTAGACAGGGATCCTCTGAGACCTGCAGACACATCACCATCAGCGTCCGTCCCCTTCATCATCATCATCATCATCAGCGTGAGAGTCAGAAACAGCACTTTACCTTCTATGATGTGTTTCCTGGACAGGCCTCTCTCTGTCTCTGCCCTGAGGATCATTGATGCTTGATTCACATAGTGCATTTGCCGATCACCTCTGATTTGTGTATATTTTAGACTTTACTGACTGATTATGATTCATAAATAGTTTAAGAACTTAATTTAAAAAACTACATTTATTCATTTTGACACTATTCTGAATCATTTGTGGTTTTGAATGAACGCATGATGAAACTCAAGATACTCACTGTCCTCCCCAGTAGATCTTAGTCGTTACTACATAACTGGACCGTCTGAAACACAGTTTAAAGGAAAAATTTAGATTATTATAGTGAAGACAAGCCTAATACTGTTCTACATATTTTTTTCCTAAATGAATCCAAGATTGACCACAACCAGAGCAAAGAAATACAGAAACACTAGATAAAACATTACTGATTATTCTGTCTTATTCATATACTCCACAGAATTAATAAAAACAGAGTAAAAGCAGGTCACCTCCAGCCTTTCTTCTTGATGATATTCCCTAGAGTGATTTCAGCCCTGCAGGAAAAATAATACAAAATCTGAAAATATATGTTATAATTATTTCTATTACAGTGCAAAAAAAATAAAAAAAATAAATAATAAATATATATATATATTTTTATATTATAAAATATTTTTTAACATTATATTATATTATATATTCTATTATTCTATATTCTATATTCTATTATATTATATTTTCAGAAATTGTATACATGCATTTTATCATGTTTGACTTGCATAAATCAGAAAGGTCACTTATTTGCCACTATTTGTTCTTGTTATCCCACACAGCTATTTTTCAGTGTATTTAATCAGCATTTGTAGAGTTTTTTTATAATAATATGGGAAAGATTTGATAGAAAAAATAAGATTGATGAATATGTCGTGGCTAAAGAAGTCATGACCACACTTTTATCAGGTGCCTCGGCTCTCAAATAATCCAGCATATGATATAACCACTATTACTATTTCTCATGCTTCGGGTCAGGATCTAAATAAGCATTAAAGAAAGTTAAAGACAGATGTTAAAACTGTAGATTTATCCAAATAAAATGTGTGAAATGAACTGAAAACAAAAGATGAAATAATGGATTTTACACAAATGTGTAATGTGTCATGTCGTGCATCAACCATATAAAACCTGACAAGTCACATTTGTCAAAAAAAAATGTTTTAAACAAAACTATTTATTGAATCTTTACACAAGATATTACAAATTGTAAAAGTTGTGCTTCATTTGAGTATTATATTTGATGCATCATGCATTTATGATTTACACAATATGACAAAGAAGAATACGAAGCTTATATACAAGGAAGAAAAAATACAATGCACAAATAAATATTCCTTAATAGACTCATATTCACATTTTAACATGACTTTTCTAAAACGTAAACATAAGCTGCTTCAGTGCAGTAAATATAAATTTTTTAATATCATAAACAATATAAAAGCTATTAGATTATGTTTATTTCAGTAAAGAACAACAACCTGAAGTTGCATATTTTTATAAAGATATTAAAAGACCTTTTACTTTCTAAAAAAAGAATGAACCATAAGTCAGATGACAGAAGGCATGTGTTAGATTGTGTAGATCATGTTGATAATTTGGAGACCTTAGGAATTTGTGTATCAAATATGATATAGTACGCTTTAAAGCATTAAGGAAAGTGCATAATAATTATAATACAAATAGCTATTTGAAACTAATTTTACACAGGACACGTTGACCTCTGGGAGGCTATTATGTAATCTACACAGCTCCACATGACGATGATCATGCCGGTATAATCCTCCCAAGCACAAAGATCCCCAAACAGCTGTTCAGTTCACTCCACCTTTATTTTAAACTAAGTAACTAGGTTAAATGGCACTACATCAGGGCTGTCAGACCCTGCTCCGGGAGGACCTCCATCCTGCAGAGTTCAGCTCAACACACCTGTTTAATTAGGACTGGAGTGAATTAAACCCTGCAGAGGTCCTCCAGGAGTGCTGCTCTACACCCATGCCTACAAATGAAGACCTCAGCTCTCAATTCTGTCAAGTCAAAAAGCTGCGTGTTGATTGCAATAAAAGTAAAATGTATTATTCAATGCAATTTCATAATTACAATTATTGTCTTTGAGATAAGGTTAAAGTTACTGCTGAATGAGCTCACAAGCATTTGTGATAAACTAAAATATATACGAATATCATTTCTATAGACACATGAAGAGTTTAGTTCCAAAATGCCAATAAAATGGATAAATGCCTTTTTTTATTTTTAAATGTAGTTTCCGCCAAAATTAGTATTGTATCTGGTCGGTATTGAAAAGTCAGTTTTTAACGTTATGCATTTATGCAGTTATTAGTTCATGTTTTCTCCCTTTTTTACAGTCTCCCTTTTTCCAGATTGCGCTATATCTGCTTAACCAATCACAGCCCACCATTCCAAGCACTGTAAACATTAACAACCAATCACAGCGCACCTTTCCAAGCACTGTAAAGATTAACAACCAATCACAGCCCACATGTCCAAGCACTGTAAATGGTAACAAATAGATAAATAAATGATTTTTTAATAATTTTATAATAAATCTTTGAAAATCTAAACTTGTATTTGAATTTTTTTATGTTATTATAACCTAAAGATGTTATGTGAAAGTTTGAAACAGAACATAGTGGTTTTCATCTGGCCACTTTCTTAGTAAAGAAAACACATTTTTACTCAAATAAATAAAAATGGATTTATTATACCAAACTCTTCATATATCTATACATCACTTTTATATCCACTGCATCGGTGGCAGTCTTACCTGCCTGAAGCGTACACTTCAGCTGTGTCGAACAGATTGACTCCATTCTCATAAGCTACCGTCATCACACTCTCTGCCATCTGCAGAAAAACACACACACACGAAACACACACACGCAGAAGATGACAGAGATCTGGCCATTTACAGACACAATCTTTCACTTACCACAGAACAATGATTTAAACTCATTCAATAGCTATATATGTTTGCTTATTGAGTTCCATTACATGCACAACATTGTCTTCATTTTTTCAAAATGATCTTCTTTTATGTTTCACAATGGAATGAAAGGACATGATGACAGGTTACTTATTTGTTTGTGTTAATAACACATATTAAACACTAGAGGAGCATTTATCCTGAACATTATGATTCACCTCATCAGAGATCTGAGATCCAAATGTCACCCAGGTCCCTGTGGACAGAAAGAGAGAGTGAGGGACAGACCGATGAAGAAAATAAGGAATAAAACAGATTGGGGAGGGCTGGGATGCATTAAATACAAGAGAGAAAAATGTGGCAAAGACAAGACACATCACAACTTATTTCAGTTGTTCCACAGGAATTAAAACATAACTAAGAAAAAAAAACAATGAATCATCAACTTGTCTCTTTTCAATTTTCAGAAAATATCTTGATAATGTCCAACATGAACTAAGTGTGAGCAACGTATTTTTAATGTTACCGTTACTTTAAAAACAATTGTTTGTTCATCTTAGTTGAGAGTGCACTAACTAATGCTAACATACTTTTTGATTTTAAAAACATCTTAGTAAATGCAGAAATAAACATGAACTGAAATTAATGAATGCTGCTGAAGTGTTGTTTATTGTTAGTTAATGTTAACTAATGTAGTTAACTAATATTAATAAATGAATATGAATTAAACAATAAAGTGTTACCAGAATTGATCAAATATTGATTGATTTCAGCAGGTTTGTCTGCCGCTGGTTAGAATGCAACGCTGTGACTTATTTATAGTTGCATAAGCTGGGATAAATGAAAGCATTTAAACATGGACAAAATAGACACTTCAGTTTTAAATAAATGACTGACTCCAGTTTAAACATTGAACAGTTTCAGTCTTTAACAGAGATGACTGAAAATCACTGGCTACTCACCAAGACCCAAGCAAGAAACACGCAGACCCGACTTTCCGAGGTTTCTGAGAGAAAAAATAAAAGCGAGAGAAAACACTTAGTAATTTGAACTCTGCTTTTGATATAGTTGTATAGTTTTATTGTCAGTATGCTTTAACTCTGACTGTATTCATTCGCATCAAACAGAAAAACGAAATCAGTAATTCTGCATATTCTTCATATAGCTTACATAAACTGCATTCGTTTACACAATGTTTGTGAAAAACAATGAGCAGGATGCATAATTATATAAAATAAAAAAATAGCCGTTTTGTAATGTAATTAATTGATTACTCAAAGGCATATCTGACTGATTAAAGGATTATTAGAATAATAGTCCCATCCCAACACAATACATAACGTCAGACAGCATACTGTATAGTGGATATGGATGCATATTCAAAACCATTGTACAATGGCTAATATTAAATAAAAGTAGCACCCTGTGTGTTTGAATTACAGATGCATGCTGCTCGCTCACGTGTTCGATAGAAACAGAGAGATAGAAAGAGACAGTCTGTCAGCATGTCTAGATCCAGGCGGCTGAACCACGCTTTCTCTTCTCTGCATCTATTTGTGTTTGCCCGGCCAGTCTATTTATAGAATGCTTGCAACTGTGCATTTGTTTGCGTCCAGTGTGCGAGTGTGTGGACTGTTCATTATATTGATATAGACATATTACTAGCCAAGACCGTGAGGAATTGCTGAATTAGTAGCATGAATCATTAATTTGATCTAAAAAAGCTGAGGAATAAAAGGCACATCTATTCATCACATGAGAGGACTGTGTGAGAGAGGTAGAGAACTCTGCAAAGCTCTGTCTCGCTGACACAAATATTTTCACTTTCACTGTCATCCTTCATTTTTATCTTTCTCCAACCTTTCTCTTTTTCCACAGCGCTGTATTATAGCGCTGAATCACACACACACATGCACGCACATACACACACACACATCTATATGCATGTATATGATGAGACGCCGCAGGGAAGAAAACATGAAGATCATGGTGCTGAATATTCACAGTCGATGCTGCATCACCACACACACACACACACACACACACACACATTTTACTATGATGGTGGGGACTTACTGCGATATTTCCTAGCCCCTAAACTCCTAACTGTTATAGAAACCTCACCTGCAATATTATTTTTTGCAATATATTTTAGTAATATATACATAATTCAGATTCTGTTATAATGTACTCATCCTCACATTGTTTTGAAGCTGTGTTGAACACAAGACGAGAATAACTCTTTTCCATGCAGTAGGTCTCTGTGTTTGAGGCTTTTAACTCGCATTATGCTTTCAATATCTATACAATTTTCACACTCCAGGAGCGTTTGGACCGTCATAACGTAATATTATTTTTCAACTAAAACTATATTGTATGTGGTCGCCAACTTTTAATTAATGAGTGAATGTGAAAAAATGTGTTAGTTTTTTATGTTATCATATTATTACCAAGTTATTACTGCATTTACCCCTTTTGATTCAAAAATAAGAAATTCTTCAAAATGTACAATTCAACATGAAACTATATATATATTTATTATTTGAATATATCTTTGTGTGAATTTGGATGCATTCAGTTAATTTGGCTTTATGATGTAATCCATGATTGTTAAAAAGCAGTCAAAATTTATGAAACCTACATATTAGTTTCTAACAAAACAACTTTCAAACAACATGAATATTACTCATAAAAGTTTTAAAATAAACAAAAATTCATCGTGCATGCATAAACTTTCCATTTCAGGTGAAAAAAATGTATATTGTTTGATGCTGCAATGGTTCATCTATGGGTGTACTCATGTTTATCGACAAAATTAAGTCACAAACCCGAACACCAAACATTTTAAACATTTCTTAAAATTGGTATATCTTTTAACATGTAATCATATAATCTGTACTGTTTTAAGAAATGTTTGTGTAACTCCTCTGGGTCACAATGGATCTAAATGTGCAAACGCTCTAAAAGTAGCATCTTGCAAATCATGCCTATAATCTATAAAGCTGTGTTCAAGGTTTAATATAGCAGAATATCATGTGTGAAAACAGACTGAAGTTTACCTTCCAGTGAGTCAGAGATCCACTGAACGCACACATATATCACATATAGTGCCAAGGAAAGATAGGGCGATGTCAAGATTTTGAGTGATTAAAGATTTCAGTTTCAGCTTGAGTCTCACACAAACTATTGAGAAGTCAGCCTCATTGTAATGACGTGGAGAGCGTGACTATGCATTAAAAGTCAAACATTGAGAGTGATTTTTTGGGGAATGAAATGAATGCTTTTATCTAGCAATGATATATTAAATTGATAAAAAGTGACAGTGACACATTTGTAATCTTGCAAAAGGCAATTGCATTTGGAATCATGAAAAATGAATCATTCCATGAAATGAAAATCAGTATATTAGACTGATTTCTGAAGCATCACGTGACACTGAAGACTGGAGTTATGATGCTGAACATTCATTTCACGCATAGTTGTTTTTACCGAATAGATCTGAGCCATAGACTTCTTTCAAAAACATTAAGAGATCTTAAGATATGTGGTTTTATTAACAAAGTTCGGGAGAAGCACGATCAGATAATCATCCAATTTGGCACAGGTGCATCTCGTTTAGCTAATCATCTTAAATAGCACGCAAGCGTATATATATCCAGTCTTCCTACCTCCTGTCCCACGACAGTTTTTCGGCAACCCTCCTCCACCCCAACTCCTCACTTCTAATCTATTTATCCCAAATTAGGGATAGGGGGAGTTATTTGGGTTCGGGCTATGCTCCGGGCCCGGACCCCTCCCCCAGGACAGCACGCCAAAATATGCCTACTATTTGCCTTCAGATTAGATGTAAGGGTGAACTCGTGAAACCAAACAGTAGTGTGCAATGACAAAACTGTAATATATGGGTGAACTAATCTTTTGGGAACCAGCCAACAGGAAACAATGCTGTAACCTCCACACATAATCTTCACATGTTCTTAGATGCTGACTCTTGCAATATGTCCAAGACAAGTGATATCTCCACCATGAGTTGATATTGGGTTTGCATTGCTGCAAATACTGTACATACTGTACAAACATGTATTTTCTGGTAGTGACCGTGTTATGTGATGCAGCATTTCAATCTTAGACTTGTGGCCTGGTCCTGTTTTTTTCCCTGAGCATATCATCAGTGAACACTTTATTTGTCAAAGGCATTTTTTGCAAAAGATAGAAAAGAAAAGATTTTTTAAAAGTTGCACGCACCTTATATCTCTTTCTTTAATCTCCTTTGCCTTTTACTTTGAGACAGAGAGGTTTAATAATACTCTTTATCCTACCATAAGCCTCACTGTAAATCATCCTGTTGACACGCAAGCACATGCTAAATAACATTAGCCTCTGCAGCAACCACCGACTTCTATTTACTGATATGGGTATGAAGAAATAGACAGACACAGAAGTGTAGTTTGTGTAGAAAGCACTGCAGGAATCCATGCTACTGTGTGCTTTCATATAAAGCTGGAGTATTTGTGTCTAGCTGATGTAATCAGAAGTGGATAATTGTGTAAGATTATTTAATAATAATCTGTCATTCCCTGTTCCTGGAGCTGTGTGTATACAACTGTACGAAGCAAACGGTCACTAAGTAATATCTGAGCTGTTTCTCACTGACAGCAGCGAGAGCAAACGTGTATTACTGCTAAACTTTCCTGCTCCTCGGCTGTATATAGAGAGTTTAACAAGAGATGTCTCAAACTGAGCTCAGATTTGCCAAGATACGAGAAGTTTAAAAACTGGACTAATAATTATCAATGCATTCTTTCAAAATATCCAAGCAATGACATTCACAATAACTGTACAGCAAGTGTATATCAAGAATGACCCCATCTGTTTTCAATTAGTTTTCTCAAGAATATTAGGAGAAACTTTATTTATTTATTTATTTTGGATGTTTTTGCTCAGTTTGAGTCTCTGGATTAAACTGACCTGTTTTTTTGTTTTTGTTTTTGTTTTTTTCGACATTTAGGATTTCAGTGAGAACACTTCAGCATCATACACGGATGTGAGTACAGTATGGGATATATTGCCTTGATGCAATTACATATCGAAATATTAATAAATACCTGTAAAGAAATATTTGTGCAATACATTTATATTTATGCATGAAGTGTTTTACGCTTATGTTTCATATTTATGTTTATGTTTATTCTTTTATAAATATATATATAAAATTGATACTTTTACATATGGAAAGAATTACATGCATCATCACATAAACTGAATTTTAAAAAGTGACTCCGTGGGATCCTGATAAAAATTCAATAAATGCCTCCATTTTTTATTATTTTTATTTGTTGTTTTTTTTTTTTTGTCTATAATTTTATGTTTACTGGGTTAAATGCAATTATGAGCAGCAACACAGAATGGAGCAATATTAGGCACACAGTTTGCTGTGAGTACAGGAGGGCCCCAAAATTAACAGTAATATTATTATTATTATTAACATACAAATTAACTTGTAGAATTAACAAAAGTTCATGTCAGCTTGAGCACTGCGGTCATTAAAGCAAAACTGAAATACCAAACACTAATTCATTCTCAAGCTTATTTATTTATTTTAAAGGAAACGTTTCACTCCCATTGTTATGCTGATAATATGATTCACAGTGACATGACACATCATGTTTTCTCCTGTGGTCTCAGACTGTTGAGCCCCACTGTATACACAGAGGTCACATCATACATCAACACAGACATCAGGCAGATTCATAAAAATCAGAAATGCAGAGCACACAACTCCTCAGACACACTCCTCTCAGAATACTGCAGTGCACCACAACAGGGTGGAGAGAGAGAGAGATAGTGAGCGAGAGAGAGAGAGACAGAGAGAGAGAGAGCAACAAATGTGAAAATGTGAGTGAAGGCAGATAAAGTGGGAATGAAATAATGACAAGATGAGGGAAAATTGAAACAATTGATAAAGGCAGAGGACAAAGAGTGAAAAGCAATGCCATAGAAAGACAGAGGGAACAACATTGAAAGAGAGCAGTGAACATCGAGAGAGAGAGAGAGAGAGAGAGAGAGAGAGAGAGAGAGAGGGAAGAAAATGAACAGCAGAACGGTGCACATTTCTCCACAGTGTGTCTGTCTGCAAGCCGTGAAAGGCCCAGTCTGATTAATGTACTTTATAATGAGTTAGCATAGGCAATTACTGCACATGCTGAGAAGTGACGATAAAAAAAAAAACAGTGAGTGAGCAAAAGAGAGAGAGAGTTATGTGTGGAATGGCTTTCATGGGAGGCCGTTTGAGACAGAACCCATTGAAAACCTCGCTTCTGTTTCCAAATGAACTAAACTTCGGGTTGCAATTAAACGACTTACGGACATACTGAAAATGTTTATGCTCTCTCACACACGAACATTTTTGAAAGTGCACGTGTACGCGCAAGTGTTTCACATGTAAGTGGAAGTGTTTCACATGTAAGTACAAGTGCAAGTGTTTCACATGTATGTGCAAGTGTTTCACATGTATGTGCAAGTGTTTCACATGTAAGTACAAGTGCAAGTGTTTCACATGTATGTGCAAGTGTTTCACATGTATGTGCAAGTGTTTCACATGTAAGTGCAAGTGTTTCACATGTATGTGCAAGTGTTTCACATGTATGTGCGTGTTTCACATGTGTGGTGAGTGGGGCGGGGCCGAGAGGCGTGGGAACGAGGAGTGAGGCCAGGTGTAGTGATTGGAGATGAGCTACATCTGCGCCCCACCGCCGGTCTCGAGTCCCACGTAGGAGATGGAAGGATATAAAACTGGAGCGACTATAGTGAAGGACGAGAGAGGACCAGGCCTGGACAATATTTTATGTTTTGCTTTTTATCTATGTGCACCAGTCGTCCGTGAGGGGCTGGTGCGCCGTTTTGTGTTTATTTGTGATTATTAAAGTTTCATTTAGGTTCCCGCCTCCTTCTTCCCGATGATTACGAAGGTTTTATTATTACAACATGTAAGTGCAAGTGTTTTACATGTGCATGTTTCACATGTAAGCGCAAGTGTTTCACATGTAAGGACAAGTGTTTCACATGTAAGGACAAGTGTTTCACAAGTATGTGCAAGTGTTTCACGTGTACGCACAAGTGTTTCACATGTAAGCACAAGTGTTTCACATGTATGTGCAAGTATTTCACATGTAAGCACAAGTGTTTCACATGTATGTGCAAGTATTTCACATGTAAGCACAAGTGTTTCACATGTAAGGACAAGTGTTTCACAAGTATGTGCAAGTGTTTCACGTGTATGTGCAAGTGTTTCACATGTAAGCACAAGTGTTTCACATGTATGTGCAAGTGTTTCACATGTAAGCACAAGTGTTTCACATGTAAGGACAAGTGTTTCACAAGTATGTGCAAGTGTTTCACGTGTATGTGCAAGTGTTTCACATGTAAGCACAAGTGTTTCACATGTATGTGCAAGTGTTTCACATGTATGTGCAAGTGTTTCACATGCATGCGCAAGTGTTTCACATGTATGTGCAAGTGTTTCACATGTATGTGCGTGTTTCACATGTGTGGTGAGTGGGGCGGGGCCGAGAGGCGTGGGAACGAGGAGTGAGGCCAGGTGTAGTAATTGGAGATGAGCTACATCTGTGCCCCACCGCCGGTCTCGAGTCCCACGTAGGAGATGGAAGGATATAAAACTGGAGCGACTATAGTGAAGGACGAGAGAGGACCAGGCCTGGACAATATTTTATGTTTTGCTGCTTATCTATGTGCACCAGTCGTCCGTGAGGGGCTGGTGCGCTGTTTTGTGTTTATTTGTGATTATTAAAGTTTCATTTAGGTTCCCGCCTCCTTCTTCCCGATGATTACGAAGGTTTTATTATTACAACATGTAAGTGCAAGTGTTTTACATGTGCATGTTTCACATGTAAGGACAAGTGTTTCACAAGTATGTGCAAGTGTTTCACGTGTACGCACAAGTGTTTCACATGTAAGCACAAGTGTTTCACATGTATGTGCAAGTGTTTCACAAGTATGTGCAAGTGTTTCACGTGTATGTGCAAGTGTTTCACATGTAAGCACAAGTGTTTCACATGTATGTGCAAGTGTTTCACATGTATCCACAAGTGTTTCACATGCATGCACAAGTGTTTCACATGTATGTGCAAGTGTTTCACGTGTATGTGCAAGTGTTTCACATGTAAGCACAAGTGTTTCACATGTATGTGCAAGTGTTTCACATATAAGTGCCAGTGTTTCACATGTAAGCACAAGTGTTTCACATGTAAGCACAAGTGTTTCACATGTAAGCGCAAGTGTTTCACATGTATGTGCAAGTGTTTCACATGTATGCACAAGTGTTTCACATGTAAGTGCCAGTGTTTCACGTGTAAGCATAAGTGTTTCACATGTATGTGCCAGTGTTTCACATGTATGCACAAGTGTTTCACATGTAAGCGCCAATGTTTCACGTGTAAGCGCAAGTGTTTCACGTATACGCGCAAGTATTTCACATGTATGCGCAAGTGTTTCACATGTAAGCTCAAGTGTTTCATATATAAGGACAAGTGTTTCACATGTACGGACAAGTGTTTCACATGTATGTGCAAGTGTTTCACATGTACGCGCAAGTGTTTCACGTGTACGCCCCAAGTGTTTCATATGTATGCACAAGTGTTTCACATGTATCCACAAGTGTTTCACATGCATGCACAAGTGTTTCACGTGTAAGCTCAAGTGTTTCATATTTAAGCACAAGTGTTTCACATGTAAGCACAAGTGTTTCACATGTAAGCACAAGTGTTTCACATGTAAGGACAAGTGTTCCACATGTAAGCACAAGTGTTTCACATGTATGCACAAGTGTTTCACATGCAAGCACAAGTGTTTCACATGTATGCACAAGTGTTTGGGGCGGGGTTCTTCTTCGTGGGGAAGAAGGATGGATCGCTCCGTCCCTGTATAGATTATCGGGGTTTGAATGACATCACAGTCAAGAATCGTTATCCTTTTACTTACTTCTTTATTTAAAGAAACAGGGACAGCATACAATAAACATTAACCTCAAAGGGAGAGATGCATAGTACTGGGTTTTAGCTCAAGAGCTAATTTTCACCCGTAGTCCCTGCTGTTGATGCCATTGGCCTTCGAGCTCTTGCAGGGGGTGACCATCTTTACGAAGTTGGACCTTCGTAATGCTTATCACCTAGTTCGGATTAGGGAGGGGGATGAATGGAAGACCACCTTTAACACCCCCACGGGGCACTTTGAGTATTTGGTCATGCCTTTTGGACATTCTAACTCCCCAGCAGTCTTCCAGGCACTCGTCAACGACGTGCTTAGAGAAATGGTCGACCGGTTTATATTTGTTTATCTCGACGACATCCATGTCCAACATGTCAGGCGAGTGCTCCAGTGGCTGCTTGAGAATCCTTTATTCACCAAGGTGGAGAAGAGTGAGTTTCAAGCATGGTCGGTTCCGTTCCTGGGATTTATTTTTTCACCCTGAAGGAATCCGAATGGATCCTTCCAAGGTAAAAGCAGTTGCTGATTGGCCCACCCCAGATAGTCATAGAGCGGTCCAGCGATTTCTGGGGTTTGACAATTTTTACAGGCGGTTTATTCAGAATTTTAGCCAGGTCTCTGATGGATCTCACCTCCACTTGAATACGTTTCTGTTGGTCGCCTGCAGGCTCAGGCTGCATTCTCTAATTTAAAGAGTCACTTTGTTTCGGCTCCCATTCTTGTTACTCCCGATCTGTCTCGTCAGTTCGTTGTGGAGGTGGATGCATCAGAGGTGGGAGCAGGGGCAATTTTTCTCAGCGGTCACCTTCGGATGACAGAGTACATCCCTGTGCATTTTTTTTTCCTCATCGTTTAGCCCCCTCGGAACGGAATTACGACATCGGGAGTAGGGAGTTACTGGCTGTTAAGTTGGCACTGGAGGAGTGGTGTCACTGGTTATAGGGCGCGGAGTAGTTTGGATCGATCATAATTGTGCTCAGGACTAGGAGTCTTCGTTGGCCTCGTGCCTGAGATCCTCTGTCTCGTTCTTCCATGTCCCGTTGGGCATTGCACCAGAGGTGGTCTCCAAAGCCTGTGTCCGCAGGTGACTGTATGGACGGCTCGGGGTTGTTACACCTGTTTTTTGCTCATGTGTGTGTCATCACACGTTGGATTCTTTTTGGATTTATGGTTATACCTAATAAACTGTTGCACTTTCTTTGTTTGTGTTTTTCACAAATGAAAAATCACAAATTATAATTTTCATTGAACTAACATAAAAAATAAATAAATAAACCTTTCACAGTGAAAATTACCCTTGTGAAAAAGAAATACACTTAGAAAAAATAAAAATGCTTATTGCAGAAATAATAGTGCAAACTGAATGTAGTGCTTTTGGATATTTAATTTTATGTTTTTTACAATTTATATAAAAATAAAAATGTATATTAAATTTAATTAGTTAAACTTAAAGGTGCTTTTTGACCTACTTAAATAGGACTTAATTGAGTATTTTGTATTTGTAATAAGATTAAAGTATATTGTTGAATGTATTGACATGCATTTATGTTAAACAAAAATATACATTATTGATATGTTTGTAATTACACATTTATGGTAGGGCTACATTATAATCAATTTGAAATATATTAACTTTAAATGTAATATCAAACAATAAGTGTACTTCTTTAAAGTAACACAAAATTAATGCACTATGATTTAAAATAAAACCTTTCATCTGACATTATTACAAAGTGCATTTTTTAATAGTGCACTTAATTGGGTTGTGACAAATATAATCATGAAAGTGTCTCTCTTTAAGTACACTTAAGTGGCCTTTTATTTCATTGAAATTATATTATCAAATACACTGTACTTTAAGAGACAGAATAGACTATAAGAACGAATTTTTGTTAAACATGTAAAACACTGCAAGCCACTTCATTCCTGCAGGAACTGATATAAAAACCTAACATACGGTTTGTAAATAAGTTTCTGGCTAATATAGAAGGCTGGCTAAGGACGCTGCTGTATAACCTCTCTCTACGACAAGCACAACTGGGATATTCACAGATGATGAGCTCTCAGACACATATGTTTCTTAATGGCCTCCATCTCCCAGTGCATGAAAATGAGCGGTCCAGCGGTCCAGCGATTTCTGGGGTTTGACAATTTTTACAGGCGGTTTATTCAGAATTTTAGCCAGGTCTCTGATGGATCTCACCTCCACTTGAATACGTTTCTGTTGGTCGCCTGCAGGCTCAGGCTGCATTCTCTAATTTAAAGAGTCACTTTGTTTCGGCTCCCATTCTTGTTACTCCCGATCTGTCTCGTCAGTTCGTTGTGGAGGTGGATGCATCAGAGGTGGGAGCAGGGGCAATTTTTCTCAGCGGTCACCTTCGGATGACAGAGTACATCCCTGTGCATTTTTTTTTCCTCATCGTTTAGCCCCCTCGGAACGGAATTACGACATCGGGAGTAGGGAGTTACTGGCTGTTAAGTTGGCACTGGAGGAGTGGTGTCACTGGTTATAGGGCGCGGAGTAGTTTGGATCGATCATAATTGTGCTCAGGACTAGGAGTCTTCGTTGGCCTCGTCCCTGAGATCCTCTGTCTCGTTCTTCCATGTCCCGTTGGGCATTGCACCAGAGGTGGTCTCCAAAGCCTGTGTCCGCAGGTGACTGTATGGACGGCTCGGGGTTGTTACACCTGTTTTTTGCTCATGTGTGTGTCATCACACGTTGGATTCTTTTTGGATTTATGGTTATACCTAATAAACTGTTGCACTTATCCTCTGCGTTTGAGTCCTCTCTCTTCAAGTCCCTGACACGCGCAAGTGTTTCACATGTGTATCGCAAGTTTTCAATGGGTTTCTAATTGTCAACGCAAGTGTCCTTCCCGAAAGCACAACAAAAGATGTTTAAAAAAGTGATTCATAATGTACATAAAGCAAACTTTTATAAGTGCACTTTTTTTTTATTGTACTAAAGTGTGTTAAGAATCATATAGTCTTGGAAGTGGCAATGCAAAAAATACCACATATATGGTGTAAAAACATTAGTTTTCAGGTTCAGGGTTAGAACGATTACCTAGTCTTCTTTTGTGTTCAGCAGAAAGAAATAAGGTCATAAAGTGAACTGTGTGAATTATCAGTTAAATAGTACTGTTTGTAATTTGAAAATGAAAAATAGCCATTAGTAATAATTAAGAAACACATAAAAAGATGTATCAACGTCCTACTTAAAAACAGAAAAAGACACTCTAAAGATCAGCTTTATTGCTTTCGACATTGCTTTCCATTCATATGTTGTCTTGGATAAGTGTTAAAGAGATTTAATGGTAATCTTAGTTATGGATTTTGTGTGGGAATCAGATATCAGTGTCTCTGACCCGAGTGATTTTTTATCGACTAGCAATCAGACCAGTGCTGGATCCCTCACTGTTGATTATGATCTTATGAGATTTAGAGAAACAGAGGGACCATATTAATTTGCCCATATTTTGAATCAAGTTTATCATTAGCCAAAACAGAATTTAATCTTTCTTTGTTTTTGTTTTTTTCCCCCAAAACAAAAAAATATATCATCACTTAGTCACCCTCATGTTGTTTCAAACCCATAACTTTCATTAATTTTCAAATCATAGATGAAGATATTTGAAAAGATATTCTGAAAGATTTCTGTCCCTCCTTCGGAAGTCTATTCACTGAAAACCTTGACACTTCAAAAAGGTTAGAAAAAGATTGTAAAAGAAATCCGTATAATTTAAGTTACTTCATTCGAGTCTCCTGAAGAGACACGATCACTTTATATGATGAACACATGTAATTCATAAATAAACACTGATCAAAACACACATATATAGAGTGCATCAAAAATGGCGATAAGGAAGCTCAAGTGTTTTCATGTTGTGCTGTCTGTATGAATTTTAAACCTCCTTGTTTCAGATCATTTAAAATATAGTGCATCAATCATATGGAAAACTCTGATTCTGCTTTTTGGAAGTTGATTTTTGTTGTATGGGAAAAGAGCAACATGGACATTTTGCTAAATGTCTTTGTTTGTGTTTTTCACAAATGAAAAATCACAAATTATAATTTTCATTGAACTAACATAAAAAATAAATAAATAAATAAATAAACCTTTCACAGTGAAAATTACCCTTGTGAAAAAGAAATACACTTAGAAAAAATAAAAATGCTTATTGCAGAAATAATAGTGCAAACTGAATGTAGTGCTTTTGGATATTTAATTTTATGTTTTTTACAATTTATATAAAAATAAAAATGTATATTAAATTTAATTAGTTAAACTTAAAGGTGCTTTTTGACCTACTTAAATAGGACTTAATTGAGTATTTTGTATTTGTAATAAGATTAAAGTATATTGTTGAATGTATTGACAAGCATTTATGTTAAACAAAAATATACATTATTGATATGTTTGTAATTACACATTTATGGTAGGGCTACATTATAATCAATTTGAAATATATTAACTTTAAATGTAATATCAAACAATAAGTGTACTTCTTTAAAGTAACACAAAATTAATGCACAATGATTTAAAATAAAACCTTTCATCTGACATTATTACAAAGTGCATTTTTTAATAGTGCACTTAATTGTGTTATGACAAATATGATCATGAAAGTGTCTCTCTTTAAGTACACTTAAGTGGCCTTTTATTTCATTGAAATTATATTATCAAATACACTGTACTTTAAGAGACAGAATAGACTATAAGAACGAATTTTTGTTAAACATGTAAAACACTGCAAGCCACTTCATTCCTGCAGGAACTGATATAAAAACCTAACATATGGTTTGTAAATAAGTTTCTGGCTAATATAGAAGGCTGGCTAAGGACGCTGCTGTATAACCTCTCTCTACGACAAGCACAACTGGGATATTCACAGATGATGAGCTCTCAGACACATATGTTTCTTAATGGCCTCCATCTCCCAGTGCATGAAAATGAATGGTAGCTTTTTAATCACAACAATTAGGGGTCATTAGCATAATTATAGCAGTTGTTTTTCTGAATGTCATTAATGCTAATACACAGCAATTCTAATGTGTTGGTATATGTGCCCTACATTAAAAAAAATGCACATGGGTGCATTTAACTGCATTTATGTTGGGAAGCTCTGAATAACATGCTATCTTCTACTAAATAACAACTTCACAATATTGTTACACACAGTACATGCATGCTGTTTAAAAAAAATATAGGCACTATGCAGTACGCTAGTATTCTGATCACTACTGATCAGTAAGAAAGTAAGAAAGAGAGAGATTTGGTGAGAATCTCTTTATCTTATCCACATGAAACAGGTTTTGACTTGAAAGCACAGTGGGCACTAACTGAAGTTACAGTGCTTTGTGTCTATATAAATTAAAAATTGAGATGACAGGTTACTGAGAAAACTCCACAAAAACTATTTCTCAGTTCACCTGCCATCTTCCCCCCTCTGGCTAACACTCTCCTGTCCTTCCACCTTTGGCACAGCTGCTCAACAGACAGGACTCCAGTAAAAACACAACGTGAACTAGATTAAAAAACTGGCTTAAGTATGCCTGACCAAGAGTTTGAAGTAGTGACTGTATTCTGAAGGTTCTAATAGACAGACATTTGAAATGACAGATGAGGTTGCTATGAATGATGGGGTGTTACTGCGTGGTTTCTAGGGTGGAGAGATAGAAAAATAGAAGGGAGTTTAAAAGCATATCAAATGTCTAGTGAGTCTTTCTTAAGCCAGCATAATAACATCCATCTCACTTTCCAACACTCTCCACTAAACCTGTACTGTACTCTGTGTGTGTGTGTGTGTGTGTGTGTGTGGGAAATAGCAGAGTGTGCTTTAGGTCTAGCAGATCCAACAGAGTGATGTGCAGCAAAGTGGAAACTCATTTAAATAATGGCTCAGCAATCTCTGAGAAAGATCCGTGAACGATCCGTGGGTGTGAGTCTGAGGCTGAGATTAGCACAACACACGCTCACACAAACATATTTCACAGTCAAGCAACATATTCAATGAGAGGAAATGTGATGTGGTACTGGACTGTATCCACCCACAATTGACTCGACCATGAAAAGTGCGCATTCGGAGCAAGTTCATTTTGATCATGAACGTTTACAGAGCATTTTTTTTCACATGCATAAATTTAACATCTCAAGTAACTTTGCTGTCAAATATGTGGGTTTTGACAGGGTTTTGTGTGGGTTATATGAAAGAAAACAATAAAAGAATATTCCCAGAAGTCCCTGAGAGATGATGACATATAAATTCTTTAAATAGTTATCTTTCATACTTTTGTTTGCATTAATGTACATTGTGTTACATTTTCTGTTATTTAGTTAATGTGTATGCATTATTTAGAGATATGTTTTGTCTTTGTGTGTTTGATGATATGCACATCTAAATACGAGTACTGGAAATGTTTTATGGACAAGCCACTTAATTATAATTATTTGTACTTTTTTGTACTATTTGCACTTTATAATTATTGATGTTATCAGCACATTTTAAGGTAAAAATCTGATAGTAAACTTTGATAGTAGATTGGTATTTAAAACATCAGCTAATTAAATATAATGTTTGTAAAATATGCAGGCAGCATTATGCCATCATTGACAAACATTATCAGTTCTATTAGCATTTTCTTTTTTATCATCCTCCAAATCACAAGTCAGATCATTAAAAAATATATTAATAAAAGAAACTACTTTTCAGCAAGTTGTGTGTTTTATGCAACAACTAATTCTGAGTGTCATGGTATGAGAGCTTATCGTGCTATATATAAAATACTGAAATGTACTAAACACTGATGAACTAATCAATAATGCAAGCAAAGGAGGTGATTCCATTCCTGGCCCATTAACATCCAGTTTGCCATTCATTCAACTCAGCCAAAACACACGCACTGAAGTGAGCACACACACACACACTCAGTACTAAACTGGCTGTCACTAGGCCTGTATGAATCTTTAAAGAAGCCATAAAACATCATCCGGCACAGAATAACCCTGTCTGCCGCCCAACAGGTGGTGTAACACACATACACACACCACCTCCACCTGTCTCACCTGTATTTCATGCTACTGTGTCGTCCAAGAGCCTCCTTCATGTGGGCGTGGCCTTGCGGCAGGGGTCGGGACCCCGTCACATCCCGAGACTTGACCAGGCTGTGAGGGGCGTAGTGGCCGTTGCCCCCCTGTCCACTGCCTCCTCCGCCGCTGTTGCTGCCCCCTGGTGGAGGGGCATTTCGCAGGCCGCACAGCCGGTCCTCACTGCGGCTCTTCAGATTGTGCTCCGTACAAGCGAATGAGACCTGCATCCTGACCGGCTCTCACACACTAGTGACTCCTGTGAGTTTGAGTCTATCAGACTGAGACGCTTTGTGTTTGTGGTAGTCTCACAGTATGAGCCAGATAGATAGATAGATAGATAGATAGATAGATAGATAGATAGATAGATAGATAGATAGATAGATAGACACTCAAGTCAGGTCTTGTACCTGTGTGTGTGTGTGTGTGTGTGTGTGTCTGGCTGCTGTCCAGGCCTTTATTGTGCCGCTGCGCGCTCAGTCTGTCTGTGCAGCCGCCCACTGCACTTCTCCGAGACCCGGATCGACGCAACTGGAAGACGCTCCTCTCCGTGTTGAGGCATGCCTCCGCAGAATCCGGGTGGTCTCTCTGTATACGGCGGGGGACTTCCTTAAAATCCGGAACCACCCTTCCACACCAGGCTTCCACCGACGGGATGCGTAACACGTGAACGGCACTGAAGCTCCGCTACGCGACGGCAGAGACGCTTGTGTTCAGGCGCGCCTGGACATCTCCTCGTCTGCACTCGTATGGACACACACTCACTAGATAGTGATGGTCACTATCTGACACACAGCGCGCCCTCACGCGCTCGACACACCGCAGCAAATGACACGCTGTGTTCCTGACGCGTAATTATCATTGCCATGGTGATCATCGCACGAGATCAAAAGAGAGTTTGACAGATCCGCAGTGTCCATATTTCAATATCAGATCGGACTGTAGGAGCCCATAAGTCGCATCATGAAGGGGATATATAACGACGAAAGGCTGTCGATGGAGATGTGAAGAGAAGTGTGCCTCCTTTCAGAGCGACAGAGTCTTCAGACGCGATACTGCCACCTCAGAGCCCACTGAAACCCTCTGTGATCCCCCCCCCTCTCTCTCTCTATCTCTCTCTCTCTCTCTCTCTCTCTCTCTCGGATCTCCATTGTGATTAATGTGTGAATTGAGGAGGACCACTGCAGATTAATCATGGGCTTGACACATACACACACACACACACACACACACACACACACACCATATTTTACATTCCTCTTTTGCTTAAATATAAGGATAAGGCAGCACAGCAAAAAGGTTCCAAAGGGTTGGAATAAAATAAAAATAAAAACATTTAAAAAACTGTACTTTTCACTGTACAAGCAGACCAAAACAGGAGTTTGTCATGCAGACACTCAGTCAAAGTCTTTCTAATATAATGCTATTGAACTGATAAAATTGTAGGGCTATATTAAATTTTAGCAAATGCATCACAGTTTTCTTCTCAACCATTAACACACCAACTTTTATTGAAACAAAATAAATGAATTAGAAATAAAACTGATAATACACACACACGCACTGTACGTACAACATTATATAAATATATTTGTAAATAATTTTTTATATACCTTCTTAAGTCCACATACCTTCTTAAAACTCTGAAAGTAGAATGTTATCCAACTATCTTCAAATTAAGTAAAACAATATACAAATATAGTTCCATAAACTAACATAAACCATAAACTTTTTCATGTTTAAAACTCAACTTTCTTTTCTTTTTTTTTCATAAAATATATAACTACACTATATATATATATAAGTGCAACCCTGACATAAATATGAATAAAAGAAACATGCTCTTGGCTCTCCTCACAAACTGCTTAAGAAGGCCAAGGGTGGTTTTTAGAGCCAGACGGTTGCTGATGGATGCTGCTGCTGTAACATCTGCACTGGACCACCTCTCTGACCACAGGCACAGGAGACAAAACCTCAAAATGATTCACACGAAACATCACGAATAATGCAGAATCAACATGAAACTGCAGCTGTTTGAGGAGAAATATAAGCTCTCCTAAATTCATAATTCTGTGTGTTGTTCAACTGACTGTTCAATTGGAGAGGCATTAGTACACTGTCATGCAGCTAAAGCATGTTATTCAAAGCCGTACTCAGTGCATCAGGGCACACAGAGACTGCTGCCAACCAATCAGAGCGAGGCAGTGCAGAGGAATCAGCCAATGACAGCGCAGCTGTGCAGTGTAGTGAACATGGGGGCGGGGCAGGGGGATAGAACAAATCTGCTCTCATCAGAGAACATCTGCATGTAATCCAGAGCCAGAGAGACAGAGAGAGGGAGATAGAGAGAGAGAGGGAGAAATGGAGGTATAGCTGTATGTCACTCAATTAATTTTCTAACTGACAATGCAAAAGAACCAATCAAAAATCCTCTTTTAGGATCTGTCCAGGGTTCTGAAATGCTCCAAAAATGCTGGATCAGCTTGAATTTACAATTTATCAGTATTTAATACTGTGTTCAATACTGTGGTCACAGCTGTGTCAAACGGGATCCATCAATTTACACTGCATGCTGTGTTCCTGAGCAAGCCACTGAAATAAAGCTCATCGCATCCCTGTTGGGTTAGTTCAGGGGTCTCAAAACCAAGGGCCACTGTCCTGCAGAATTCAGCTCCAGCCCTAATTAAACACACCTGAACCAGTTAATCAAGCTCTTGCTAGGCGTACTAGAAACTTCCAGGCAGGTGTGTTGAGGCTGAACTCTGTGGGACACTGAGTTTGGACACCCCTGTATTAGATTGTACTGCTGTTAGTCTGCAAACAGTCGTCTCAGCTGCAAACAACATGTGACTGAACATGTTTTAGTCCATATGGCAGTAGAACAATGGAAAGAAAGACAATATGCCCTCTTATTTGCCTGTAAGGTGTCCTACTAAAAGCATAATTAAGATATAATTGCAAACTAATTGGCAGAAAATGGCAAAAGTAGGTCTCGTCCGATAGCGTGCAGGGATTTATCAGAGGACGAAAAGCTCTACTTTCATCCTTGTTCTAGTTTAAGTAAAAAAAAAGCATTAAATGAGGATTGGAAAACAGTTTAATTCTCATTCGCTTTTCTTCAGTAAATCTGTTGCATGGCCTCCAGTGGACAGCAAAGAGAACTGCATGTCAATTATTCATGAAGTAAGAATATGTTTTAAAAAAAGAGGAAAACTGGGAACAGATCGCTGTCCCCCCTGGAGAGACAGAGCTTTTAAGTGCTTCCATCTGGAGAAAACACAATATGCGGTAACATAAATGCGTACACACACACACACACACATGCACAGACTCTTCAAACAGTGGGATATGCATTCAGACAAATGCTGCTTTTTTCTGTCTCTCATCTTCCAGATCCTCACCATTCCTGTGGCACTCATTTCCCTCTCTGGATTTTTTCTTCTCTTTAAGCTGCTAAACATAATCATCCTTTCTGTTGTTTCTGCATGTTTGTCATCTTTTTCTTCTCAGAACCAATGTCATAATTTAATAACACACTGAAAAATGTGAAAAAAGACAGTATCAAGAATGATTTAAGAGAAATGAGACGTATCAACCCATATATAACCCATTCAAATGTGTTTCAAAATATACACACAAGGCAAAAATATTTGTTTGCCAAAATATGTTTCAAGATACATTTGTGGTACACAAATGGGCAAAAAATATATTTGCTACAATATGTTAATAATTTATGTAAATATATCTTTCACCAAATTATTTCGGACCTTTTTCTTAAATATATTTTTGAACGTGTAAACGTGTAACACATTTGAATACAAATAGATACATTTATGTATAATGCAAACAAAGTTGGTGACACTACAAAATAGACAAGGCAAACAAAAATACACACTGTATCAACAGCCAACCTGAAAAGTCTATTCAAGTCTAGACTTATTTTTGGTTGTCTCTGCAGTTTGAGCCTGGACAGAACAATCAAGTAACGTTCTGTTTTGAATCTGTTTATGATTTCCATACACATACTGACGTGAGATGTCATAATGCACCACAGCTGACACCAGTCAGACCATAGAGGACCGTCGCTCTTTCACATGCACACAAACAAGCACACACAGAGAGAGATCTCTCAGGATATATAAGGACACTGAGCCTCAAACCAGCGAACTTTGAGCACGGCCGGTAGTTCCCATGGAAACCTGCATATAACTAACCACCTGGAGACACAGGACAGCCTTATGGGATTTGTAGATGTAAAAGTATACTTTATTGTCTGTAGAGGGGAAATTGTTATGGACTGTTATGTTGCAATTATAACAGGATCGAGTAATATAAACATTACAAAATGTCCACTATGTCAGGAGAGTCTCGGTATATTAATGGTGTTCCTTGTGATAAAGAAGTATGGAATACTGTTCTTGTTCTGTTTCTGCTTTTTATGTAGATTTATTATATGTACAGAATACCTGAATGTCTTGCTACATTTGCCAGAGATAAGCAATATATAACCAGAACAGGCTGGGTCAGATACCAGTCAGGACAGGCTGGGTCAGATACCAGCAAACAATAACATACAAGGCACAGACAAAAGAGTAATCCAACAATGATCAGGGCAGGCAGCAGTCAACCAAAACAAGGTAACAGTCCAAGGATCAAAACACGAGAAAGGCAAAACTTAGGAACATGCAAACTAGGAAACATGGAAGGGATGTGAGTGTGTGTGTGTGTGTGTGTGCTGTTATTATAGTGTGAGAATGATGAGGTGATGAGAGACATGTGATTGCAATTGATGAGTCCCTGGAATGGAGTGCCCTCTATTAAGCTCACAGGCATTCCAGCTAGAGATCGTGACAGAAGCCCCCACCAAGGAGCAGCTTCCAGATGCTCCAAACAGAATAGCTTAAAGTCCAGGAGGGAAGTGGAGGCGAAAACCATGGCTGGTTCAGAACAGGACGAGAGTTCAGAGATGGCCGCTTCAACTGGTTCAGAGCACGGCAAAAGTTTAGAAGTGGCTTCCGTAGCCATTTCAGGAGAGGACGAGAGTTCACAGACTGCCTTTAGAGCTGTGACAGAACAAGATGAGAGTTCACAGGTTGATACCACCGACACCTCTGGATGTTCTAGAAAACAAGGTCAGTTCATTAATAGTATCTTTAACAGGGCAGAAACAATGTTCATCAATGGTTCCTTCAACTGTGACATGACGGACTGTGACTTCTACTCCAGAGAAGCTGCGGCGGATGTCATCACTTCGGGGAACATGGCGCCGTCTGCCACTACCTCATGAGGTTCTGCAGCATCAGTCGCCACCTCGAGCAGACATTACTGTGGCCGCTGCCATCTCTGGCAATTCTGTGGTGGTGTACACAGCCCAAACGCAAAATAAAGAGATCCCCATCATGGGAAGCACTTCAATCTGGGGAATTAGTTCAGGATCAGCTGGACTCAAAGGGATAGGTGCTGGTTTAGGAATACCAGCCGGGGGTATTAAAGAACTGACCTCGAAGATCTGACTGCAAACAGGAAGTAAGGTGATCCTGGATGATCAGTGTGACTCCGGAAGTTCACCTAAGACATGACGAGACTCAGGAAGTTCTGCTGAGACATGACGAGACTCCAGAAGTTCAGCTGAGACATGACAAGACTCCGGAAGTTCAGCTGAGGCATGACGAGACTCCGGAAGTTCAGCTGAGATGTGACGAGACTCCACAAGTTCAGCTGAGACATGACGAGACTCCGGATGTTCAGCTGAGACATGACGAGACTCCGGAAGTTCAGCTGAAACGTGACGAGACACAGGAAGTTCAGCAGAGACGTGACGAGACTCCGGAAGTTCAGCTGAGACGTGACACGACTCCGGAAGTTCAGCTGAGACGTGACGTGACTCCGGAAGTTCAGCTGAGACGTGACACGACTCCGGAAGTTCAGCTGAGACGTGACGAGACTCCGGAAGTTCAGCTGAGACGTGACGAGACTCCGGAAGTTCAGCTGAGACGTGACAAGACTCCAGAAGTTCAGCTGAGACATGACGAGACTCCAGAAGTTCAGCTGAGATGTAATGAGACTCTAGGAGATCAGCTGAGATGTTACTTGATTCATGATCAACTGGGACTTGAATTGACTTAGGAAGATCAGCCGTGATGTGACTCAACTCAGGAAGATCAGCCGTGACTTGGCATGGCTCAGGCTCTGGTTTGGCAGCCTTGATGGAATGATACTCAGGAATTTAGCAAAATGTCTCTGGATAAGCAGCCATTTTGGGCAGAGACACTGTTTCTCCAACAGTAAAAGCAGGGCCACATAACAACAGCACATAGTCCATACTGTCCCTCAAAGTACCGTTAAACTCCCCTCCAGGTAACAATGATTTAGTTGGTTCACTGAGTCCAAAACGGAACAAGTCCTTAAACAAAACTTCATCATAAAGCGATACTTGATATGACAACTCACAGAACTGGTGAACATACTCCTCAGTAGATAGGCCTCCTTCACGGAGATGTAATAACTGGTTTACTGGGTTCATGGTTGGGCTGGGTTTCCGAATAAAGCTTCTGGATCTGGGTGTGTCTGGTGATTCTGTAACAATAGAGCTGTCATGACAGCGAAGTGGTGATCCAATAGCAGATTTTATTAAAAGAGCGTAGTCAGGACAGGCTAGGTCAGATTCCAGCAAACAATAACATACAAGACACAGACACAAAGAGTAATCGTACAATGATCAGGGCAGGCAGCAGTCAATCAAATACAAGGTAACAGTCCAAGAGTGTGGAATGGAGCGCCCTCTAGTGAAGCTCACAGGCACTCCAGCTAGAGATTGTGACACAACTACTGTCAAAGACACTTTATCACTGCATATTTCACACTTTACACTTTTGCTTGTAGATATTTGTTTGTATATGTATGAATCATATTTGATATATTGACATATTCTATAATTATTTTTAATAATACACAACAATGAATCATGCAACATAATAACATCTATAATATGCATTATATTTAATGGTTAAAAATTTTGGTAGTATGCAGGATTTAATTGTTTGTTTGTTTTCTTTTTATTTATTTGTTTAAAAAAATATGCAAAGAAACCAAATTTTATGAGAAAAGGACACTCTTTGCTGAATTAAACAAGCAAGTGTCGTCACATAACAGCTATGTAGTGCACTACTGTAAACGGCTTACTGTGCAGCCGTATACAGCATGACAGCATCCCATTCACCTGCTGCTACCTCCACTTTTATACACCTTCATTTACCTACATTTACTAAGTTTGTCATTTTGACACCACTGACAGAGCGTTTCCCCGAACACTTCTCCACACACACTCACCGGTACAGCATGGCTTGTCTCTCTGATTGGCAGTCATTGATGCTGAGGCTACACTCTCTCAGGTAAAGCTCAAGACGCCGTCGCTCGACCAGTCTGTGTGCTGCCTCCAGGATCTGAGAGGCCAGGGCATCTGTTTCTCCTTTCTGCCCCTTCCCACGGCCTTGCACAACTCTTTTTGCCCCAGTGCTGCATGCTGGCCCTGATGAGGCTTTAGGTTTCTTGGTGATCCCGTACAGGTCCTCAACGGAGAACTTACCCCCCTTTGCCCCACGACTCCCAAACATGGCCATATTCCTGCGTTTGGTTTGTGTTCGTCCTTGGTTTGAGCTCTCAGTTGAGCATTTAGATGCACTCCAACGAGCAGGACTAAATATACAAAGATAAAAGAAAATAAAAAAAGATCAAAGTTTCAGCATGTAGGTACAAAATAAATATATAATTTGGAGATGCCATATTTATCTGAAACTCTCACAGACAAAAAAAAAATCTCATCCTGGATGTTTGTTCTTTGAAAATGGAGCCAAAACATCTGCTCATATCACTGTCAAAAATCACACACACATTCCCTTTTACAATATCTTCTCTTGCACTGTACAATTTTTTTTTTTAAATCACTGATTAGTTTTAATTTTCTATTCGCTAAATATCTTATTTTATATTTTCTAGTAGATATATCTAAAATTATATTTTTTTTTTTTTAAATTGTGAGATTACAATTTTTTCCATATGCAGTAAAAAATTATCTCCTGATTTAAGATATTTTTTCTTTCTCCATCATAGTGAAAATAGTCTGATGTTGTTTACTAATGCTTTAAGCATAAACCTATAGTTTGGTTTATGCTTAAAAGTAAACAAACAGACAACACATAAAGACAACCCAGGTGAACGAAGGGTGAAAATTCAAGAAAGTTTGCAAATCTCAGAAAAATGCAGTTTCTTTCTTACTTTCGTCTCTTTTGCTCTATCCCTGTTTTCTCCCGATCGCTTTCACTCTTTGGAATGACAGATGACAGGGATTTACAGTGATGTCATTTAGATTAAACACACACACACGCACAGTGAGAGACTAATTCAGAAGCAGCTTGCATTGGACCTGACTAGCAAAAAAAAAAAAAGCATCGGATGAAAAGTGACCAGGTCACCCCTCCCTCATCCAGCAGCTCAAACACAGGATGTAGGAACAGAAAGGCTGAAAGACACCCAACACAACAAAAGAGTGACATCCAAAGGTAAACCAAAAATACCACACAGAGGTCTCATTATTAAACTGGATTTTGACATAAATGATTACACAGACGCACTCATCTTAATATAATCTGCAAACAGTAGAAGCACTGCTCAAAGCACGAGGTACAGAAAATACAGTACTCAGTATGATATAAGTGCAGATGTGTGTTTCCATATAGAAAGAATAAAAGCACAAGGCTGGATAGTAACTAGCAGTAGTAACTGGGTAGTAAAACGTGGAAACGTGATGTACAGTGATGAAACTTGCACGCAGCATCATGAGAAACATCTGGAAGAAAGTTGAGACTTAAGAGAGTGTGTTAGTCATGAAGAATCTGTGTCTATGTAGAATTTCCCTCTGGATTGTTTTCTCTTTATGGAACACTGTGCACTCACTGTCTTTCTCTCTCTCTCACACACACACACACACACACACACACACACAGAGGGATTGGGAGGAGAGACTAGAGCGCAGTGTAACAGTGATGCATCTGTTGAACTCAGCACAGCTCCAGCTTCAAGCACTGCACTCTTTAACTATTCCTCCATCACAGCATGGCCTGCAAACATGCAAAGAAAACTTGTTTATGTCCTATTTTAAACATAAATCTATCAGGTTGTACCGAAAGTACACTTTAGCGTACAGATTTAAAAATATTTTACTTAAATGTGTGAACTGAAAATAATGTTTATTGACATTAATTGCATGTTAACTCCAATTGAATGTATTATGTGTATTATAAATGCAATTAGATGAATTTAAGAGTGATTTTTGACACAATTAAGCAAATCTTTATGTAAATTCATAATTTTGTCTATTGTCGCTGAAATAGGGTTAAATTGCTGCCGAATGTATTGACAAGCATTTATGGTGAACTAAAATATACTTTACTTTCATTTCTATTGAAAATGTTTATACATTGGTAGTGATGAAGTATAAATATTAACGTTAAATGTAATATCAAATTAATTTAAAATGATCAAGTACTTGATGTGCTTTAGTATGTTAAACACAACAAAATAAGAGTCCTTTTAAAGCACCCACAAACGATGATTAAAACAATGATTTAAAATGTGCTTTAAACTTTTAATTTGACTTTAATTACATTTTGATTGCAATTAGATTTTTATAAGTGTGTTATGGAACAATATAAAAGTGAACTATCTACAATACACTTAAGTGGCTTTTCATTTCATCAATATTTAATATATTACATACAAATATATATCTGGAAAAAAAATACTCACTTTTGTTTTTTCAACAAGGACCTTCATTTATGAAACATGCATTTTTTTTAAATAAATAAAAGAAAAAAAAAGAAAAGGAAAACTGACTAATTGATGTAGACTTTTTTTTTCTTTTTTTTTTTTAGATAGATTGATATGTCTAATCCATGTTCTGGGTTGGATTTGTTATCTAAAATAAAAATGCAACTGTGCCAAGTGAAAAAAAATGTTCCTCTGAAAATACAAGCTTTAAATTAGATATGATCACCTGAACTTCAAAATACAGGTTTATTGTAATATATAATACAAACAATATTTAACTAACTAACTAAATACTAATATAAATACACAAAATACGAACAAATTCATAATATTTATTATTTTTCATTTGTTGAACTTGTTGTGTACACATAACTTTAACTGTTAATTTGATACAAATATATATATAGAAGGACTTTGTATAAAATGATTGAAAAGTTTAGTTTTTTATTTAAAATGTATTCTGTAATATTCCATATTGTAAATAAATTCCTTTATTGACTTCATCTCATGTATAGTGCTAGGAATCAGCGCTTGATTAATATTGCTATCACAAGTTTCTGTCTGCTTCAGAGCTGCTCTTGCTCCATCATCTGCTGTAAGAGGGTCAGATTATCAAGGATTATACTCCAGAGACTCTGAACACAGCTGTTCTGTCACATCTCTTCTCTTTCATTCAATCAGTCTCTCTCTCTCTCTCTTCATGCCTTCATTCAGGAACGCTGGGTTCCAGCCGCAGCAGGAGAAAGGTTCATGGTGTGTGTGATTCCAAAATTCTTCACGTTATTTAGTTCATGTCCTATAAACTGCTAGTCCACATAAACCCAGTGCTTGCTAAGATTGAGGAGTGATTTATATCAGTTATAATTGATTTATTAGGGTGTTCTGGGTGCATGCTAAGCTGTTGCTGAAGTGATCATATTTAAAAAATATTGTTCCATCATTATTAAATAAGTACAGTCTTAAAAATGATGCTTATTAAAGGGGTTCTTCACAGTGATGCCACTGAAGAACCATTCTGGGTTCCTTAAAGAACTAAATTAAATAAATAGTGATACATTTACATTTTAATCTCTCCTCTATTCACTGTTCATAATCGATAGGTAATAAACATATCATGCCAATCTTTTTCCAGCCAAGCAGCTCCCATTGATAACATGAAGAAGAAAAAAACCTCACCAACGACTCAAGAAAACAATCCTGTGACAACTGAAAACTTAAATAACAAAAAACACACTTTATACTTAACATTGGTTTACACAATTTAGGGATAAATTGTAGTTTATCCATGTATAAATTGTAGTTTAAAACATGTATTTCACTTACGCAAAAAAATATTTCCATATATATTAACAATCAACATATGAAATGCACATAATTTATGCATAATGAAATTATACAAAATAATAATGTATTGACGCAAAATATTTTTTACTTAAATATTGCTATGTATGTAATTCAAGATTCAGTAATACACTAATATATAGATGTGCATCTGATAAAATATACTGTATACACTTTATGTATAATCATATTTGAGTATACTATATAGATATTATGGCCTTGGATTTTCAGCAAATTCTACTTTTTGGGTAATTTTGGAGTGAAATGTGACCTGGACATGCTCTCAACAGGCTTAAGTATAAAGAGTACAGTACATATTCAGGCAAGACTGATCTTACAAACACTAAGCGTATAGTGTTAATCTTTGGCTGAAAATGAATCAGAATCAGTGGTCAGCAGCAGAACTGAATAACATGATCTAAACTGAGCTGCTGTGACTCCTGAGAAATCATTAGTCTATTTATATCTCCAGGATGATGTCATAAAAGAGTATATCCTGAAAACAAGAGGACTGTGTCTAGAACACTTATATATATGTGATGGAAAATAATATAAAACTAAAATAAAGGTCATTTGAACTCATGCATCAGACATTTAAAAGCATTTAATAACACATTCACTGACCAATTCACGTTATATACATGGTCACACACACACACACACACACACACACACACTTGAATGAGTAAGAGTCATAATGCATGCTGACAGAGAGACGCCTAAGGCATCACACAGCCTTCAGGAGAAACTGTGATGGGTTATCATGATGCACCAAAGGAAAAGTGCCAGCCAATAGACACTCTCAGGAGAGCAGAGCCAGAACTGAACATGATCAGAAAGAGTGTGCGCACACACACACACACACACACACATACACAAGAGAAGCAAACAATCAACTTCTGACCTGATATAAACATCAAATGGACTCATGTGTTGTATGGGTTTGTGCATTTCATCACACATGGCTGCAAACATACACAGTTGTGCTCTTTATAAATAAACTTAAATATTCCATGCCTTGGGCGTAAACATAAATAGGGGTATACAGTACAATGCACTCACACATTTTCATGCAGATATAACATATAAGTGCCTCTTCTTCTATGCTATTTTCAACATTCAGTACCAGAACATGCTATTGTTCAACTACAAAAGATTTATCACACATTGTTTCAAATTGTTGCATTACAAAGACTGATCTTTTTTATTTTATTTATTTAGCAGCTTGTATGTTTTGCACATTAAATGCTGTCTTGTATTACCTCGTGTGCACGTATGCACATAGAGATTCTTATACTGTATATTTTATATAGCCTACTTTATGTTTTTTCATGCTCTATATGTGAAAATATGCTCCAGGAACAGTAATCATAAATGACATGCATAAGTTGACTTAAGTTGAACATGTTCATGCAGCCTGTCTGCGCTTGTTCATCAGACAATGAAAGGACAAGCTTGCTTCTGAAACAATGTTAAATCAATGCAATAGCCTGGGATGCCCCTGCTGTCCTGCTACAATTAATTGTATTACACACATTCATCTGTCTTAAATTAAATCTATGATCTTCTATGGATGGCATTAAACCTCAGATGATTATACCATTGAATCATCATATCCTTCTTAAAAGATCCCAATGATTTTACTAAATTCTATGTCCAAAAATAAAATAAAAAATAATTAAAAAATGCAAAAACATAGTTGATACTTTTCTGTATTAAAAAAATTTAGAAATTAAACATATTTTAAGTTTATTGCAATCTTTAATGGAAATTCAAGAGCTAGATATGGTGGCAAATGTTGCTAAAACCTTTTTTATGTTGCTGAAAGCTGATGAAAGTGTTATTCTTTCGGGGGTCACTTTGAGTATTGAAAAGCGTGAGCTTGATTTAATCACTTTCGGCTCTCTGTGTGTTTTTCATATGTTTTTGTTGATGCTGCTGTCGTTTTGGGACTGGACAGAAACCCAACTTTAACAGCCACAGAGAAACAGTGGATCCAGTAATTAAAGTCCAGGCAGTTCAGCAGTGGTTTGGACAACATTTCACTCCTCAACACTGACACTGAAAACACAGAACACACCGTAATGAGTTTAAATCATTACACTGCATTTGGATGACCTGACCGAATAGAATAAAATAATTATACAACAAGGCCTCAATAAACAGAAAGAATATTTTATATTCTAATACATGCATTGACTATAAAAGAAAAGCATAATGCATGTGCATAATTACGAGCAAGTAGCCTGGTGTCAGTAATGGTAATGCAAATTAGTAATAACAATGTACAGCTCTATGCATGAAACACAATTGAATAAAAGCATAGTTCGACAAAACATACAAGACAGTATTAGCGATTTCTCTATTTTTAATGGATGACAGTTGAAGATAAAAGACGTGTCTGTCTCTTTTTTTATTTAATTTCAAGAACAGTAACATAACATACACATAGAGAGGGTCACAGTATTTACATCTATTATCAGTTACATTTATAATTGCATTAAAGGAACAAACAGAAAAGAGAAGGGAGAAAACATTTAAACAAAAAAACTATAGGAGATACAATAAATTTTCATAATAAAAGGATTCTATTCATACATTTTGCTTTCTTTAAAGGCTTCAGTGTAATGCTTAAGTTCAATTTTAAATAATGTAATGTTAGGTTTATTATTAGTCCATTTGGATATTTCCCATACATAATTATTAGATGAACCACAGAATTTTGCTCCAAACTCAAATGATTATTTTTTATAAAACAAAAATTTATCTTAAATTAACAGAAAATCGAATCTTTAATTGTATACATTTAAACATGAGATATACAACATCAATCCAAAATATTTAAGTAAACGTATCTGTCTCTTTAAGAGAAATTACACGTCACGTACGTGCTCGGCTCCGCGAGTGAAAATTCCTACGTGATTGGTCCCCGCGTGTTCCGCTCGACGTGCGCGGTCCTGGCGAGTCACCTTGCTCCACGCAGCGGAGCGACAGAAGCGGCGCACGGAGCGCGCAGGAGTCCTACAGAAACCCGAACCAGCACCGCAGGCATGGCATCCGCCGCGGACACAGCCAGGCCCAAAACCTCGCCCAAATCGATTAAGTTTCTCTTCGGTGGCTTGGCTGGGTACGTAAGCACCCGTGCAGGGCTCTGCAGCCCGGTTATCAGCTGAACCATCAAAGAATCAGCTGTAGTGTCTCTGTCAGTCGTGCTGTGATTGAGTTTACAGACCCGCGGGAAGCACTTCAGTCTAATGTCACAGTGCTTCTGTTTGGTCTGCTGGCACCTTTATTTGTGCTACTTTTCAAGTGGTTATAATATTCAAGATTTATTATGAGGGAAGACTGTCTTCTGTAACGTTAGAAGTTTCGTTAGTCGCAGAAACACAGCGGGCAAAAAACAGTGGACGGGTAATTGTAAACATACTGGTGACGAAAAAGCTGAGATATTAATGTGTTAAGCGCTTAACGTCACTTTGTACTGACAAAAGAACACGATATTAACCTAACGATACCCGTGTATCTTCTGTCGCAGTTACACACCGGTCGACCGTTAGAATTTAAAAATTTGAACCCAACTGGTTTCGTTGTTATAGAAACAGCCAAACATACAGAGTCCTGCTATGTTTAACTCAGATACTGTGTACAGTAAACAACCCAAGAGCAGAAGTCTGACCTCTGCAGAGGACATTATAGTTTAGTAATGTCACAGTTTTATCACCACCTCTTGTATTCATTTGGGAAATTTACGATCATTTTCTGAGTGATTTT